>NW_027018174.1:0-65257 GCF_032854445.1 Liolophura sinensis | reverse complement strand
GTAAGAGGCTAATCCGACGTAATTTGTGACGAGAAATCGAATGGTGCAATCCGCGTTGCTCTCCAACCAATACTTTTGGCTGTAGCGACAATTGAATGATCATTTATGTCATAATCACGTGCGTAGCAACGGCTCTTACTCCATGGAAACCAGGAAAATTGCAATTTTTTAACAACTGCCGATGCCTGGCCCAATTCCGCATCTTTTGGCACCCTATAAATGTGGGTCAGTGTTCAGTTGTACTTTTTACAGCAGACTGTATGAAGTACCTTGTGTTTTTTATGTACAAATGGTGTGGTATTTCTACACGTAGATAAAGGACATTGAGATTGTCTTGCACTTAGAAGTAAGGCAATTGCTGGGTGAGTTAAATGGGCTTGGCCCAAAGATTTGCCGTCTTCTGGACTACCGAAGGGCACATAACTTATAGTCAAAAGTTAAATATAGTAATGACCAGTCGCGATTGTACAGAGTACAGTGTAGCCGGCTTCAATTAACAAAAACACCACGCAAAAATGCAAAAGTGGAAAAACTGTTCCAGTGCAACTATTAGAGGCTAATCCGACGTATTTTGTGACGAGAATTTGAATGGTGCAAACGGCGTTGCTCTCCGACCAATACTTTGGCTGTAGTGACAATTGAATGATCATTGATGTCATAATCACGTGCGTAGCAAACGTCTCTTACTCCATGGAAACCAGGAAAATTTGCAATTTTTCAACAGCTGCCAATACGTGGCTCTATTCCGCATCTTTTGGCACCTTACTGAAGTGGGTCAGTGTTTAGTTGTACTTTTTACAGCAGACTGTATCAAGTACCTTGTGTTTTTTCACCTACAAATGGTTTGTGGGTTTTCTACACGTAGATAAAGACATTGAGATTGTCTTGGACTTAGAAGTAAGACAATTGCTGGGTGAGTTAAATGGGCTTGGCCCAACGATTTGACGTCTTCTGGGCTACCGAAGGGCACATAACTTATAGTCAAAAGTTGAATATAGTAATGACCAGTCGCGATTGTACAGAGTACAGTGTAGCCGATTTCAATTAACAAAAAGACCAGGTAAAAATGCAAAAGTGGAAAAACTATTCCAGTGCTACTAGTGAGAAGCTCATCCGACGTATTTTGTGACGAGAAATCGAATGGTGCAAACCGCGTGGCTCTCTGACCAATACTTTTGGCTGTAGAGACAATTGAATGATCATTTATGTCATAATCACGTGCCCAGTAACGGCTCTTACTCCATGGGAAACCAAAAAAATTTGCAATTTTTCAACAGCCGCCGATGCCTGGCTAAATTCCGCATCTTTAGGCACCTTATTTATGTGGGTCAGTGTTCAGTTGTACTTTTTACAGCAGACTGCATGAAGTACCTTGTGTTTTTCACGTACAAATGGTGTTGGTTTTTCTACACGTAGATAAAGACATTGAGATTGTCTTGCACTGAGAAAGTATGGCAATTGCTGGGTGAGTTAAATGGGCTTGGCCCAAAGATTCGTCGTCTTCTGGGCTACCGAAGGGCACATAACTTATAGTCAAAAGTTGAATATAGTAATGACCAGTCGCGATTGTACAGAGTACAGTGTAGCCGGTTTTAATTAATAAAAACACCAGGCAAAAATGCAAAAGTGGAAAAACTGTTCCAGTGCTACTAGTAAGAGGCTAATCCGACGTAATTTGTGACGAGAAATCGAATGGTGCAATCCGCGTTGCTCTCCAACCAATGCTTTTGGCTGTAGCGACAATTGAATGATCATTTATGTCATAATCACGTGCGTAGCAACGGCTCTTACTCCATGGAAACCAGGAAAATTGCAATTTTTTAACAACTGTCGATGCCTGGCCCAATTCCGCATCTTTTGGCACCCTATAAATGTGGGTCAGTGTTAAGTTGTACTTTTTACAGCAGACTGTATCAAGTACCTTGTGTTTTTCACGTACAAATGGTGTGGTTTTTTCTACACGTAGATAAAGACATTGAGATTGTCTTAGACTTAGAAGTAAGGCAATTGCTGGGTGAGTTAAATGGGCTTGGCCCAAAGATTTGTCGTCTTCTGGCCTACCAAAGGGCTCAAAACTTATAGTCAAAAGTTGAATATAGTAATGACCAGTCGCGATTGTAGCAGTACAGTGTAGCCGATTTCAATTAACAAAAAGACCAGGTAAAAATGCAAAAGTGGAAAAACTGTTCCAGTGCAACTAGTAAGAGGCTAATCCGACGTATTTTGTGGCGAGAAATCGAATGGTGCAAAACGCGTTGCTCTCTGACCAATACTTTTGGCTGTAGAGACAATTCAATGATCATTTATGTCATAATCACGTGCCCAGTAACGGCTCTTACTCCATGGAAACCAGGGAAATTTGCAATTTTTCAACAGCTGCCGATGCCTGGCTCAATTCCGCATCTTTTTGCACCTTATTGAAGTGGGTCAGTGTTCAGTTGTACTTTTTACAGCAGACTGTATCATGTACCTTGTGTTTTTCACGTACAAATGGTGTGGTTTTTCTACACGTAGATAAAGACATTGAGATTGTCTTGCACTTAGAAGTAAGGCAATTGCTGGGTGAGTTAAATGGGCTTGGCCCAAAGATTTATCGTCCTTCTGGGCTACCGAAGGGCACATAACTTATAGTCAAAAGTTGAATATAGTAATGACCAGTCGCGATTGTACAGAGTACAGTGTAGCCGATTTCAATTAACAAAAAGACCAGGTAAAAATGCAAAAGTGGAAAAACTGTTCCAGTGCTACTAGTAAGAGGCTAATCCGACGTAATTTGTGGCGAGAAATCGAATGGTGCAAAACGCGTTGCTCTCTGACCAATACTTTTGGCTGTAGAGACAATTGAATGATCATTTATGTCATAATCACGTGCCCAGTACGGCTCTTACTCCATGGAAACCAGGGATATTTGCAATTTTTTAACAGTTGCCGATGCCTGGCCCAATTCCGCATCTTTTGGCACCTTATAAATGTGGGTCAGTGTTCAGTTGTACTTTTTACAGCAGACTGTATCAAGTACCTTGTGTTTTTTACGTACAAATGGTGTGGTTTTTCTACACGTAGATAAAGACATTGAGATTGTCTTGGACTTAGAAGTAAGACAATTGCTGGGTGAGTTAAATGGGCTTAGCCCAAAGATTTGACGTCTTCGGGGCTACCGAAGGGCACATAACTTATAGTCAAAAGTTGAATATAGTAATGACCAGTCGCGATTGTACAGAGTACAGTGTAGCCGATTTCAATTAACAAAAAGACCAGGTAAAAATGCAAAAGTGGAAAAACTGTTCCAGTGCTGCTGGTAAGAGGCTAATCCGACGTATTTTGTGACGAGAATTTGAATGGTGCAAACCGCGTTGCTCTCCGACCAATACTTTTGGCTGTAGTGACAATTGAATGATCATTGATGTCATAATCACGTGCGTAGCAACGTCTCTTACTCCATGGAAACCAGGAAAATTTGCAATTTTTCAACAGCTGCCAATACGTGGCTCTATTCCGCATCTTTTGGCACCTTACTGAAGTGGGTCAGTGTTAAGTTGTACTTTTTACAGCAGACTGTATCAAGTACCTTGTGTTTTTTACGTACAAATGGTGTGGTTTTTCTACACGTAGATAAAGACATTGAGATTGTCTTGCACTTAGAAGTAAGGCAATTGCTGGGTGAGTTAAATGGGCTTGGCCCAAAGATTTATCGTCTTCTGGCCTACCGAAGGGCTCAAAACTTATAGTCAAAAGTTGAATATAGTAATAACCAGTCGCGATTGTACAGAGTACAGTGTAGCCGATTTCAATTAACAAAAAGACCAGGTAAAAATGCAAAAGTGGAAAAACTGTTCCAGTGCAACTAGTAAGAGGCTAATCCGACGTATTTTGTGGCGAGAAATCGAATGGTGCAAAACGCGTTGCTCTCTGACCAATACTTTTGGCTGTAGAGACAATTCAATGATCATTTATGTCATAATCACGTGCCCAGTAACGGCTCTTACTCCATGGAAACCAGGGAAATTTGCAATTTTTCAACAGCTGCCGATGCCTGGCTCAATTCCGCATCTTTTTGCACCTTATAAATGTGGGTCAGTGTTTAGTTGTACTTTTTACAGCAGACTGTATCAAGTACCTTGTGTTTTTCATGTACAAATGGTGTGGTTTTTCTACACGTAGATAAAGACATTGAGATTGTCTTGGACTTAGAAATAAGACAATTGCTGGGTGAGTTAAATGGGCTTAGCCCAAAGATTTGACGTCTTCGGGGCTACCGAAGGGCACATAACTTATAGTCAAAAGTTGAATATAGTAATGACCAGTCGCGATTGTACAGAGTACAGTGTAGCCGATTTCAATTAACAAAATGACCAGGTAAAAATGCAAAAGTGGAAAAACTGTTCCAGTGCTACTAGTAAGAGGCTAATCCGACGTAATTTGTGACGAGAAATCGAATGGTGCAATCCGCGTTGCTCTCCAACCAATACTTTTGGCTGTAGCGACAATTGAATGATCATTTATGTCATAATCACGTGCGTAGCAACGGCTCTTACTCCATGGAAACCAGGAAAATTTGCAATTTTTTAACAACTGCCGATGCCTGGCCCAATTCCGCATCTTTTGGCACCCTATAAATGTGGGTCAGTGTTCAGTTGTACTTTTTACAGCAGACTGTATGAAGTACCTTGTGTTTTTTATGTACAAATGGTGTGGTATTTCTACACGTAGATAAAGACATTGAGATTGTCTTGCACTTAGAAGTAAGGCAATTGCTGGGTGAGTTAAATGGGCTTGGCCCAAAGATTTGCCGTCTTCTGGGTTACCGAAGGGCACATAACTTATAGTCAAAAGTTAAATATAGTAATGACCAGTCGCGATTGTACAGAGTACAGTGTAGCCGGCTTCAATTAACAAAAACACCAGGCAAAAATGCAAAAGTGGAAAAACTGTTCCAGTGCAACTATTAAGAGGCTAATCCGACGTATTTTGTGACGAGAATTTGAATGGTGCAAACGGCGTTGCTCTCCGACCAATACTTTTGGCTGTAGTGACAATTGAATGATCATTGATGTCATAATCACGTGCGTAGCAACGTCTCTTACTCCATGGAAACCAGGAAAATTTGCAATTTTTCAACAGCTGCCAATACGTGGCTCTATTCCGCATCTTTTGGCACCTTACTGAAGTGGGTCAGTGTTTAGTTGTACTTTTTACAGCAGACTGTATCAAGTACCTTGTGTTTTTCACCTACAAATGGTGTGGGTTTTCTACACGTAGATAAAGACATTGAGATTGTCTTGGACTTAGAAGTAAGACAATTGCTGGGTGAGTTAAATGGGCTTGGCCCAAAGATTTGTCGTCTTCTGGGCTACCGAAGGGCACATAACTTATAGTCAAAAGTTGAATATAGTAATGACCAGTCGCGATTGTACAGAGTACAGTGTAGCCGATTTCAATTAACAAAAAGACCAGGTAAAAATGCAAAAGTGGAAAAACTGTTCCAGTGCTACTAGTAAGAGGCTAATCCGACGTAATTTGTGACGAGAAATCGAATGGTGCAATCCGCGTTGCTCTCCAACCAATGCTTTTGGCTGTAGCGACAATTGAATGATCATTTATGTCATAATCACGTGCCCAGCAACGGCTCTTACTCCATGGAAACCAGGAAAATTTGCAATTTTTTAACAACTGCCGATGCCTGGCCCAATTCCGCATCTTTTGGCACCCTATAAATGTGGGTCAGTGTTCAGTTGTACTTTTTACAGCAGACTGTATGAAGTACCTTGTGTTTTTTATGTACAAATGGTGTGGTATTTCTACACGTAGATAAAGACATTGAGATTGTCTTGCACTTAGAAGTAAGGCAATTGCTGGGTGAGTTAAATGGGCTTGGCCCAAAGATTTGCCGTCTTCTGGACTACCGAAGGGCACATAACTTATAGTCAAAAGTTAAAAATAGTAATGACCAGTCGCGATTGTACAGAGTACAGTGTAGCCGGCTTCAATTAACAAAAACACCAGGCAAAAATGCAAAAGTGGAAAAACTGTTCCAGTTCAACTATTAAGAGGCTAATCCGACGTATTTTGTGACGAGAATTTGAATGGTGCAAACCGCGTTGCTCTCCGACCAATACTTTTGGCTGTAGTGACAATTGAATGATCATTGATGTCATAATCACGTGCGTAGCAACGTCTCTTACTCCATGGAAACCAGGAAAATTTGCAATTTTTCAACAGCTGCCAATACGTGGCTCTATTCCGCATCTTTTGGCACCTTACTGAAGTGGGTCAGTGTTAAGTTGTACTTTTTACAGCAGACTGTATCAAGTACCTTGTGTTTTTCACGTACAAATGGTGTGGTTTTTCTACACGTAGATAAAGACATTGAGATTGTCTTGCACTTAGAAGTAAGGCAATTGCTGGGTGAGTTAAATGGGCTTGGCCCAAAGATTTATCGTCTTCTGGCCTACCGAAGGGCTCAAAACTTATAGTCAAAAGTTGAATATAGTAATAACCAGTCGCGATTGTACAGAGTACAGTGTAGCCGATTTCAATTAACAAAAAGACCAGGTAAAAATGCAAAAGTGGAAAAACTGTTCCAGTGCAACTAGTAAGAGGCTAATCCGACGTATTTTGTGGCGAGAAATCGAATGGTGCAAAACGCGTTGCTCTCTGACCAATACTTTTGGCTGTAGAGACAATTCAATGATCATTTATGTCATAATCACGTGCCCAGTAACGGCTCTTACTCCATGGAAACCAGGGAAATTTGCAATTTTTCAACAGCTGCCGATGCCTGGCTCAATTCCGCATCTTTTTGCACCTTATAAATGTGGGTCAGTGTTTAGTTGTACTTTTTACAGCAGACTGTATCAAGTACCTTGTGTTTTTCATGTACAAATGGTGTGGTTTTTCTACACGTAGATAAAGACATTGAGATTGTCTTGGACTTAGAAATAAGACAATTGCTGGGTGAGTTAAATGGGCTTAGCCCAAAGATTTGACGTCTTCGGGGCTACCGAAGGGCACATAACTTATAGTCAAAAGTTGAATATAGTAATGACCAGTCGCGATTGTACAGAGTACAGTGTAGCCGATTTCAATTAACAAAATGACCAGGTAAAAATGCAAAAGTGGAAAAACTGTTCCAGTGCTACTAGTAAGAGGCTAATCCGACGTAATTTGTGACGAGAAATCGAATGGTGCAATCCGCGTTGCTCTCCAACCAATACTTTTGGCTGTAGCGACAATTGAATGATCATTTATGTCATAATCACGTGCGTAGCAACGGCTCTTACTCCATGGAAACCAGGAAAATTTGCAATTTTTTAACAACTGCCGATGCCTGGCCCAATTCCGCATCTTTTGGCACCCTATAAATGTGGGTCAGTGTTCAGTTGTACTTTTTACAGCAGACTGTATGAAGTACCTTGTGTTTTTTATGTACAAATGGTGTGGTATTTCTACACGTAGATAAAGACATTGAGATTGTCTTGCACTTAGAAGTAAGGCAATTGCTGGGTGAGTTAAATGGGCTTGGCCCAAAGATTTGCCGTCTTCTGGACTACCGAAGGGCACATAACTTAT
The DNA here is from genome assembly GCF_032854445.1 of Liolophura sinensis. Lineage (NCBI taxonomy): Eukaryota > Metazoa > Mollusca > Polyplacophora > Chitonida > Chitonidae > Liolophura > Liolophura sinensis. The sequence goes on along the minus strand of NW_027018174.1, from coordinate 57,688 downwards.
AGTCAAAAGTTAAATATAGTAATGACCAGTCGCGATTGTACAGAGTACAGTGTAGCCGGCTTCAATTAACAAAAACACCACGCAAAAATGCAAAAGTGGAAAAACTGTTCCAGTGCAACTATTAAGAGGCTAATCCGACGTATTTTGTGACGAGAATTTGAATGGTGCAAACGGCGTTGCTCTCCGACCAATACTTTTGGCTGTAGTGACAATTGAATGATCATTGATGTCATAATCACGTGCGTAGCAACGTCTCTTACTCCATGGAAACCAGGAAAATTTGCAATTTTTCAACAGCTGCCAATACGTGGCTCTATTCCGCATCTTTTGGCACCTTACTGAAGTGGGTCAGTGTTTAGTTGTACTTTTTACAGCAGACTGTATCAAGTACCTTGTGTTTTTCACCTACAAATGGTGTGGGTTTTCTACACGTAGATAAAGACATTGAGATTGTCTTGGACTTAGAAGTAAGACAATTGCTGGGTGAGTTAAATGGGCTTGGCCCAACGATTTGACGTCTTCTGGGCTACCGAAGGGCACATAACTTATAGTCAAAAGTTGAATATAGTAATGACCAGTCGCGATTGTACAGAGTACAGTGTAGCCGATTTCAATTAACAAAAAGACCAGGTAAAAATGCAAAAGTGGAAAAACTATTCCAGTGCTACTAGTGAGAAGCTCATCCGACGTATTTTGTGACGAGAAATCGAATGGTGCAAACCGCGTGGCTCTCTGACCAATACTTTTGGCTGTAGAGACAATTGAATGATCATTTATGTCATAATCACGTGCCCAGTAACGGCTCTTACTCCATGGAAACCAAAAAAATTTGCAATTTTTCAACAGCCGCCGATGCCTGGCTAAATTCCGCATCTTTAGGCACCTTATTTATGTGGGTCAGTGTTCAGTTGTACTTTTTACAGCAGACTGCATGAAGTACCTTGTGTTTTTCACGTACAAATGGTGTGGTTTTTCTACACGTAGATAAAGACATTGAGATTGTCTTGCACTGAGAAGTATGGCAATTGCTGGGTGAGTTAAATGGGCTTGGCCCAAAGATTCGTCGTCTTCTGGGCTACCGAAGGGCACATAACTTATAGTCAAAAGTTGAATATAGTAATGACCAGTCGCGATTGTACAGAGTACAGTGTAGCCGGTTTTAATTAATAAAAACACCAGGCAAAAATGCAAAAGTGGAAAAACTGTTCCAGTGCTACTAGTAAGAGGCTAATCCGACGTAATTTGTGACGAGAAATCGAATGGTGCAATCCGCGTTGCTCTCCAACCAATGCTTTTGGCTGTAGCGACAATTGAATGATCATTTATGTCATAATCACGTGCGTAGCAACGGCTCTTACTCCATGGAAACCAGGAAAATTTGCAATTTTTTAACAACTGTCGATGCCTGGCCCAATTCCGCATCTTTTGGCACCCTATAAATGTGGGTCAGTGTTAAGTTGTACTTTTTACAGCAGACTGTATCAAGTACCTTGTGTTTTTCACGTACAAATGGTGTGGTTTTTCTACACGTAGATAAAGACATTGAGATTGTCTTAGACTTAGAAGTAAGGCAATTGCTGGGTGAGTTAAATGGGCTTGGCCCAAAGATTTGTCGTCTTCTGGCCTACCAAAGGGCTCAAAACTTATAGTCAAAAGTTGAATATAGTAATGACCAGTCGCGATTGTAGCAGTACAGTGTAGCCGATTTCAATTAACAAAAAGACCAGGTAAAAATGCAAAAGTGGAAAAACTGTTCCAGTGCAACTAGTAAGAGGCTAATCCGACGTATTTTGTGGCGAGAAATCGAATGGTGCAAAACGCGTTGCTCTCTGACCAATACTTTTGGCTGTAGAGACAATTCAATGATCATTTATGTCATAATCACGTGCCCAGTAACGGCTCTTACTCCATGGAAACCAGGGAAATTTGCAATTTTTCAACAGCTGCCGATGCCTGGCTCAATTCCGCATCTTTTTGCACCTTATTGAAGTGGGTCAGTGTTCAGTTGTACTTTTTACAGCAGACTGTATCATGTACCTTGTGTTTTTCACGTACAAATGGTGTGGTTTTTCTACACGTAGATAAAGACATTGAGATTGTCTTGCACTTAGAAGTAAGGCAATTGCTGGGTGAGTTAAATGGGCTTGGCCCAAAGATTTATCGTCTTCTGGGCTACCGAAGGGCACATAACTTATAGTCAAAAGTTGAATATAGTAATGACCAGTCGCGATTGTACAGAGTACAGTGTAGCCGATTTCAATTAACAAAAAGACCAGGTAAAAATGCAAAAGTGGAAAAACTGTTCCAGTGCTACTAGTAAGAGGCTAATCCGACGTAATTTGTGGCGAGAAATCGAATGGTGCAAAACGCGTTGCTCTCTGACCAATACTTTTGGCTGTAGAGACAATTGAATGATCATTTATGTCATAATCACGTGCCCAGTAACGGCTCTTACTCCATGGAAACCAGGGATATTTGCAATTTTTTAACAGTTGCCGATGCCTGGCCCAATTCCGCATCTTTTGGCACCTTATAAATGTGGGTCAGTGTTCAGTTGTACTTTTTACAGCAGACTGTATCAAGTACCTTGTGTTTTTTACGTACAAATGGTGTGGTTTTTCTACACGTAGATAAAGACATTGAGATTGTCTTGGACTTAGAAGTAAGACAATTGCTGGGTGAGTTAAATGGGCTTAGCCCAAAGATTTGACGTCTTCGGGGCTACCGAAGGGCACATAACTTATAGTCAAAAGTTGAATATAGTAATGACCAGTCGCGATTGTACAGAGTACAGTGTAGCCGATTTCAATTAACAAAAAGACCAGGTAAAAATGCAAAAGTGGAAAAACTGTTCCAGTGCTGCTGGTAAGAGGCTAATCCGACGTATTTTGTGACGAGAAATCGAATGGTGCAAACCGCGTTGCTCTCCGACCAATACTTTTGGCTGTAGTGACAATTGAATGATCATTGATGTCATAATCACGTGCCCAGCAACGTCTCTTACTCCATGGAAACCAGGGAAATTTGCAATTTTTCAACAGCTGCCGATGCCTGGCTCAATTCCGCATCTTTTTGCACCTTACTGAAGTGGGTCAGTGTTCAGTTGTACTTTTTACAGCAGACTGTATCAAGTACCTTGTGTTTTTCACGTACAAATGGTGTGGTTTTTCTACACATAGGTAAAGACATTGAGATTGTCTTAGACTTAGAAGTAAGGCAATTGCTGGGTGAGTTAAATGGGCTTGGCCCAAAGATTTGTCGTCTTCTGGGCTACCGAAGGGCACATAACTTATAGTCAAAAGTTGAATATAGTAATGACCAGTCGCGATTGTACAGAGTACAGTGTAGCCGATTTCAATTAACAAAAAGACCAGGTAAAAATGCAAAAGTGGAAAAACTGTTCCAGTGCTACTAGTAAGAGGCTAATCCGACGTAATTTGTGACGAGAAATCGAATGGTGCAATCCGCGTTGCTCTCCAACCAATGCTTTTGGCTGTAGCGACAATTGAATGATCATTTATGTCATAATCACGTGCCCAGCAACGGCTCTTACTCCATGGAAACCAGGAAAATTTGCAATTTTTTAACAACTGCCGATGCCTGGCCCAATTCCGCATCTTTTGGCACCCTATAAATGTGGGTCAGTGTTCAGTTGTACTTTTTACAGCAGACTGTATGAAGTACCTTGTGTTTTTTATGTACAAATGGTGTGGTATTTCTACACGTAGATAAAGACATTGAGATTGTCTTGCACTTAGAAGTAAGGCAATTGCTGGGTGAGTTAAATGGGCTTGGCCCAAAGATTTGTCGTCTTCTGGACTACCGAAGGGCACATAACTTATAGTCAAAAGTTAAAAATAGTAATGACCAGTCGCGATTGTACAGAGTACAGTGTAGCCGGCTTCAATTAACAAAAACACCAGGCAAAAATGCAAAAGTGGAAAAACTGTTCCAGTTCAACTATTAAGAGGCTAATCCGACGTATTTTGTGACGAGAATTTGAATGGTGCAAACCGCGTTGCTCTCCGACCAATACTTTTGGCTGTAGTGACAATTGAATGATCATTGATGTCATAATCACGTGCGTAGCAACGTCTCTTACTCCATGGAAACCAGGAAAATTTGCAATTTTTCAACAGCTGCCAATACGTGGCTCTATTCCGCATCTTTTGGCACCTTACTGAAGTGGGTCAGTGTTAAGTTGTACTTTTTACAGCAGACTGTATCAAGTACCTTGTGTTTTTCACGTACAAATGGTGTGGTTTTTCTACACGTAGATAAAGACATTGAGATTGTCTTGCACTTAGAAGTAAGGCAATTGCTGGGTGAGTTAAATGGGCTTGGCCCAAAGATTTATCGTCTTCTGGCCTACCGAAGGGCTCAAAACTTATAGTCAAAAGTTGAATATAGTAATAACCAGTCGCGATTGTACAGAGTACAGTGTAGCCGATTTCAATTAACAAAAAGACCAGGTAAAAATGCAAAAGTGGAAAAACTGTTCCAGTGCAACTAGTAAGAGGCTAATCCGACGTATTTTGTGGCGAGAAATCGAATGGTGCAAAACGCGTTGCTCTCTGACCAATACTTTTGGCTGTAGAGACAATTCAATGATCATTTATGTCATAATCACGTGCCCAGTAACGGCTCTTACTCCATGGAAACCAGGGAAATTTGCAATTTTTCAACAGCTGCCGATGCCTGGCTCAATTCCGCATCTTTTTGCACCTTATAAATGTGGGTCAGTGTTTAGTTGTACTTTTTACAGCAGACTGTATCAAGTACCTTGTGTTTTTCATGTACAAATGGTGTGGTTTTTCTACACGTAGATAAAGACATTGAGATTGTCTTGGACTTAGAAATAAGACAATTGCTGGGTGAGTTAAATGGGCTTAGCCCAAAGATTTGACGTCTTCGGGGCTACCGAAGGGCACATAACTTATAGTCAAAAGTTGAATATAGTAATGACCAGTCGCGATTGTACAGAGTACAGTGTAGCCGATTTCAATTAACAAAATGACCAGGTAAAATGCAAAAGTGGAAAAACTGTTCCAGTGCTACTAGTAAGAGGCTAATCCGACGTAATTTGTGACGAGAAATCGAATGGTGCAATCCGCGTTGCTCTCCGACCAATACTTTTGGCTGTAGCGACAATTGAATGATCATTTATGTCATAATCACGTGCGTAGCAACGGCTCTTACTCCATGGAAACCAGGAAAATTTGCAATTTTTTAACAACTGCCGATGCCTGGCCCAATTCCGCATCTTTTGGCACCCTATAAATGTGGGTCAGTGTTCAGTTGTACTTTTTACAGCAGACTGTATGAAGTACCTTGTGTTTTTTATGTACAAATGGTGTGGTATTTCTACACGTAGATAAAGACATTGAGATTGTCTTGCACTTAGAAGTAAGGCAATTGCTGGGTGAGTTAAATGGGCTTGGCCCAAAGATTTGCCGTCTTCTGGACTACCGAAGGGCACATAACTTATAGTCAAAAGTTGAATATAGTAATGACCAGTCGCGATTGTACAGAGTACAGTGTAGCCGATTTCAATTAACAAAAAGACCAGGTAAAAATGCAAAAGTGGAAAAACTGTTCCAGTGCTACTAGTAAGAGGCTAATCCGACGTAATTTGTGGCGAGAAATCGAATGGTGCAAAACGCGTTGCTCTCTGACCAATACTTTTGGCTGTAGAGACAATTGAATGATCATTTATGTCATAATCACGTGCCCAGTAACGGCTCTTACTCCATGGAAACCAGGGATATTTGCAATTTTTTAACAGTTGCCGATGCCTGGCCCAATTCCGCATCTTTTGGCACCTTATAAATGTGGGTCAGTGTTCAGTTGTACTTTTTACAGCAGACTGTATCAAGTACCTTGTGTTTTTTACGTACAAATGGTGTGGTTTTTCTACACGTAGATAAAGACATTGAGATTGTCTTGGACTTAGAAGTAAGACAATTGCTGGGTGAGTTAAATGGGCTTAGCCCAAAGATTTGACGTCTTCGGGGCTACCGAAGGGCACATAACTTATAGTCAAAAGTTGAATATAGTAATGACCAGTCGCGATTGTACAGAGTACAGTGTAGCCGATTTCAATTAACAAAAAGACCAGGTAAAAATGCAAAAGTGGAAAAACTGTTCCAGTGCTGCTGGTAAGAGGCTAATCCGACGTATTTTGTGACGAGAAATCGAATGGTGCAAACCGCGTTGCTCTCCGACCAATACTTTTGGCTGTAGTGACAATTGAATGATCATTGATGTCATAATCACGTGCCCAGCAACGTCTCTTACTCCATGGAAACCAGGGAAATTTGCAATTTTTCAACAGCTGCCGATGCCTGGCTCAATTCCGCATCTTTTTGCACCTTACTGAAGTGGGTCAGTGTTCAGTTGTACTTTTTACAGCAGACTGTATCAAGTACCTTGTGTTTTTCACGTACAAATGGTGTGGTTTTTCTACACGTAGGTAAAGACATTGAGATTGTCTTAGACTTAGAAGTAAGGCAATTGCTGGGTGAGTTAAATGGGCTTGGCCCAAAGATTTGTCGTCTTCTGGGCTACCGAAGGGCACATAACTTATAGTCAAAAGTTGAATATAGTAATGACCAGTCGCGATTGTACAGAGTACAGTGTAGCCGATTTCAATTAACAAAAAGACCAGGTAAAAATGCAAAAGTGGAAAAACTGTTCCAGTGCTACTAGTAAGAGGCTAATCCGACGTAATTTGTGACGAGAAATCGAATGGTGCAATCCGCGTTGCTCTCCAACCAATGCTTTTGGCTGTAGCGACAATTGAATGATCATTTATGTCATAATCACGTGCCCAGCAACGGCTCTTACTCCATGGAAACCAGGAAAATTTGCAATTTTTTAACAACTGCCGATGCCTGGCCAATTCCGCATCTTTTGGCACCCTATAAATGTGGGTCAGTGTTCAGTTGTACTTTTTACAGCAGACTGTATGAAGTACCTTGTGTTTTTTATGTACAAATGGTGTGGTATTTCTACACGTAGATAAAGACATTGAGATTGTCTTGCACTTAGAAGTAAGGCAATTGCTGGGTGAGTTAAATGGGCTTGGCCCAAAGATTTGCCGTCTTCTGGACTACCGAAGGGCACATAACTTATAGTCAAAAGTTAAAAATAGTAATGACCAGTCGCGATTGTACAGAGTACAGTGTAGCCGGCTTCAATTAACAAAAAACACCAGGCAAAAATGCAAAGTGGAAAAACTGTTCCAGTTCAACTATTAAGAGGCTAATCCGACGTATTTTGTGACGAGAATTTGAATGGTTGCAAACCGCGTTGCTCTCCGACCAATACTTTTGCTGTAGTGACAATTGAATGATCATTGATGTCATAATCACGTGCGTAGCAACGTCTCTTACTCCATGGAAACCAGGAAAATTTGCAATTTTTCAACAGCTGCCAATACGTGGCTCTATTCGCATCTTTGGCACCTTACTGAAGTGGGGCAAGTGTTTAAGTTGTACTTTTTACAGCAGACTGTATCAAGTACCTTGTGTTTTTCACGTACAAATGGTGTGGTTTTTCTACACGTAGATAAAGACATTGAGATTGTCTTGCACTTAGAAGTAAGGCAATTGTCTGGGTGAGTTAAATGGGCTTGGCCAAAGATTTATCGTCTTCTGGCCTACCGAAGGGCTCAAAACTTATAGTCAAAAAGTTTGAATATAGTAATAACCAGTCGCGATTGTACAGAGTACAGTGTAGCCGATTTCAATTAACAAAAAGACCAGGTAAAAATGCAAAAGTGGAAAAACTGTTCCAGTGCAACTAGTAAGAGGCTAATCCGACGTATTTTGTGGCAGAGAAATCGAATGGTGCAAAACGCGTTGCTCTCTGACCAATACTTTTGGCTGTAGAGACAATTCAATGATCATTTATGTCATAATCACGTGCCCAGTAACGGCTCTTACTCCATGGAAACCAGGGAAATTTGCAATTTTTCAACAGCTGCCGATGCCTGGCTCAATTCCGCATCTTTTTGCACCTTATAAATGTGGGTCAGTGTTTAGTTGTACTTTTTACAGCAGACTGTATCAAGTACCTTGTGTTTTTCATGTACAAATGGTGTGGTTTTTCTACACGTAGATAAAGACATTGAGATTGTCTTGGACTTAGAAATAAGACAATTGCTGGGTGAGTTAATGGGCTTAGCCCAAAGATTTGACGTCTTCGGGGCTACCGAAGGGCACATAACTTATAGTCAAAAGTTGAATATAGTAATGACCAGTCGCGATTGTACAGAGTACAGTGTAGCCGATTTTCAATTAACAAAATGACCAGGTAAAAATGCAAAAGTGGAAAAACTGTTCCAGTGCTACTAGTAAGAGGCTAATCCGACGTAATTTGTGACGAGAAATCGAATGGTGCAATCCGCGTTGCTCTCCAACCAATACTTTTGCTGTAGCGACAATTGAATGATCATTTATGTCATAATCACGTGCGTAGCAACGGCTCTTACTCCATGGAAACCAGGGAAAATTTGCAATTTTTTAACAACTGCCGATGCCTGGCCCAATTCCGCATCTTTTGGCACCCTATAAATGTGGGTCAGTGTTCAGTTGTACTTTTTACAGCAGACTGTATGAAGTACCTTGTGTTTTTTTATGTACAAATGGTGTGGTATTTCTACACGTAGATAAAGACATTGAGATTGTCTTGCACTTAGAAGTAAGGCAATTGCTGGGTGAGTTAAATGGGGCTTGGCCCAAAGATTTGCCGTCTCTGGGACTACCGAAGGGGCACATAAACTTATAGTCAAAAGTTAATATAGTAATGACCAGTCGCGATTGTACAGAGTACAGTGTAGCCGCTTCAATAACAAAAACACCAGGCAAAAATGCAAAAGTGGAAAAAACTGTTCCAGTGCAACTATTAAGAGGCTAATCCGACGTATTTTGTGACGAGAATTTGAATGGTAGCAAACGGCGTTGCTCTCCGACCAATACTTTTGGCTGTAGTGACAATTGAATGATCATTGATGTCATAATCACGTGCGTAGCAACGTCTCTTACTCCATGGAAACCAGGAAAATTTGCAATTTTTCAACAGCTGCCAATTACGTGGCTCTATTCCGCATCTTTTGGCACCTTACTGAAGTGGGTCAGTGTTTAGTTGTACTTTTTACAGCCAGACTGTATCAAGGTACCTTGTGTTTTTCACCTACAAATGGTGTGGGTTTTTCTACACGTAGATAAAGACATTGAGATTGTCTTGGACTTAGAAGTAAGACAATTGCTGGGTGAGTTAAATGGGCTTGGCCCAAAGATTTGTCCGTCTTCTGGGCTACCGAAGGGCACATAACTTATAGTCAAAAGTTGAATATAGTAATGACCAGTCGCGATTGTACAGAGTACAGTGTAGCCGATTTCAATTAACAAAAAGACCAGGTAAAAATGCAAAAAGTGGAAAAACTGTTCCAGTGCTACTAGTAAGAGGCTAATCCGACGTAATTTGTGACGAGAAATCGAATGGTGCAATCCGCGTTGCTCTCCAACCAATGCTTTTGGCTGTAGCGACAATTGAATGATCATTTATGTCATAATCAACGTGCCCAGCAACGGCTCTTACTCCATGGGAAACCAGGAAAATTTGCAATTTTTTAACAACTGCCGATGCCTTGCCCAATTCCGCATCTTTTGGCACCCTATAAATGTGGGTCAGTGTTCAGTTGTACTTTTTACAGCAGACTGTATCAAGTACCTTGTGTTTTTTATGTACAAATGGTGTGGTATTTCTACACGTAGATAAAGACATTGAGATTGTCTTGCACTTAGAAGTAAGGCCAATTGCTGGTTGAGTTAAATGGGCTTGGCCCAAAGATTTGCCGTCCTTCTGGGACTACCTTATAGTCAAAAGTTAAATATAGTAATCACCAGTCGCGATTGTACAGAGTACAGTGTAGCCGGCTTCAATTAACAAAAACACCAGGCAAAAATGCAAAAGTGGAAAAACTGTTCCAGTGCAACTATTAAGAGGCTAATCCGACGTATTTTGTGACGAGAATTTGAATGGTGCAAACGGCGTTGCTCTCCGACCAATACTTTTGGCTGTAGTGACAATTGAATGATCATTGATGTCATAATCACGTGCGTAGCAACGTCTCTTACTCCATGGAAACCAGGAAAATTTGCAATTTTTCAACAGCTGCCAATACGTGGCTCTATTCCGCATCTTTTGGCACCTTACTGAAGTGGGTCAGTGTTTAGTTGTACTTTTTACAGCAGACTGTATCAAGTACCTTGTGTTTTTCACCTACAAATGGTGTGGGTTTTCTACACGTAGATAAAGACATTGAGATTGTCTTGGACTTAGAAGTAAGACAATTGCTGGGTGAGTTAAATGGGCTTGGCCCAACGATTTGACGTCTTCTGGGCTACCGAAGGGCACATAACTTATAGTCAAAAGTTGAATATAGTAATGACCAGTCGCGATTGTACAGAGTACAGTGTAGCCGATTTCAATTAACAAAAAGACCAGGTAAAAATGCAAAAGTGGAAAAACTATTCCAGTGCTACTAGTGAGAAGCTCATCCGACGTATTTTGTGACGAGAAATCGAATGGTGCAAACCGCGTGGCTCTCTGACCAATACTTTTGGCTGTAGAGACAATTGAATGATCATTTATGTCATAATCACGTGCCCAGTAACGGCTCTTACTCCATGGAAACCAAAAAAATTTGCAATTTTTCAACAGCCGCCGATGCCTGGCTAAATTCCGCATCTTTAGGCACCTTATTTATGTGGGTCAGTGTTCAGTTGTACTTTTTACAGCAGACTGCATGAAGTACCTTGTGTTTTTCACGTACAAATGGTGTGGTTTTTCTACACGTAGATAAAGACATTGAGATTGTCTTGCACTGAGAAGTATGGCAATTGCTGGGTGAGTTAAATGGGCTTGGCCCAAAGATTCGTCGTCTTCTGGGCTACCGAAGGGCACATAACTTATAGTCAAAAGTTGAATATAGTAATGACCAGTCGCGATTGTACAGAGTACAGTGTAGCCGGTTTTAATTAATAAAAACACCAGGCAAAAATGCAAAAGTGGAAAAACTGTTCCAGTGCTAATAGTAAGAGGCTAATCCGACGTATTTTGTGGCGAGAAATCGAATGGTGCAATCCACGTTGCTCTCTGACCAATACTTTTGGCTGTAGCGACAATTGAATGATCATTGATGTCATAATTACGTGCCCAGTAACGGCTCTTACTCCATGGAAACCAGGGATATTTGCAATTTTTCAACAGCTGCCGATGCCTGGCCCAATTCCACATCTTTTTGCACCTTACTGAAGTGGGTCAGTGTTCAGTTGTACTTTTTACAGCAGACTGTATCAAGTACCTTGTGTTTTTCACGTACAAATGGTGTGGTTTTTCTACACGTAAATAAAGACATTGAGATTGTCTTGCACTTAGAAGTAAGGCAATTGCTGGGTGAGTTAAATGGGCTTGGCACAAAGATTTGTCGTCTTCTGGGCTACCGAAGGGCACATAACTTATAGTCAAAAGTTGAATATAGTAATGACCAGTCGAGATGGTACATAGTACAGTGTAGCCTATTTCAATTATCAAAAAGACCAGGTAAAAATGCAAAAGTGGAAAAACTGTTCCACTGCAGCTGGTAAGAGGCTAATCCGACGTATTTTGTGACTAGAAATTAAATGGTGCAAACGGCGTTACTCTCCGACCAATACTTTTGGCTGTAGCGACAATTGAATGATCATTGATGTCATAATCACGTGAGTAGCAACGTCTCTTACTCCATGGAAACCAGGGAAATTTGCAATTTTTTAACAGCTGCCGATGCCTGGCCCAATTCCGCATCTTTTGGCACCTTACTGAAGTGGGTCAGTGTTCAGTTGTACTTTTTACAGCAGACTGTATCAAGTACCTTGTGTTTTTCACGTACAATTGGTGTGGTTTTTCTACACGTAGATAAAGACATTGAGATTGTCTTGCACTTAGAAGTAAGGCAATTGCTGGGTGAGTTAAATGGGCTTGGCCCAAAGATTTATCGTCTTCTGGGCTACCGAAGGGCACATAACTTATAGTCAAAAGTTGAATATAGTAATAACCAGTCGCGATTGTACAGAGTACAGTGTAGCCGATTTCAATTAACAAAAAGACCAGGTAAAAATGCAAAAGTGGAAAAACTGTTCCAGTGCTACTAGTAAGAGGCTAATCCGACGTATTTTGTGGCGAGAAATCGAATAATGCAAAACGCGTTGCTCTCTGACCAATACTTTTGGCTGTAGAGACAATTGAATGATCATTTATGTCATAATCACGTGCCCAGTAACGGCTCTTACTCCATGGAAACCAGGGATATTTGCAATTTTTTAACAGTTGCCGATGCCTGGCCCAATTCCGCATCTTTTGGCACCTTATAAATGTGGGTCAGTGTTCAGTTGTACTTTTTACAGCAGACTGTATCAAGTACCTTGTGTTTTTTACGTACAAATGGTGTGGTTTTTCTACACGTAGATAAAGACATTGAGATTGTCTTGGACTTAGAAGTAAGACAATTGCTGGGTGAGTTAAATGGGCTTAGTTCAAAGATTTGACGTCTTCGGGGCTACCGAAGGGCACATAACTTATAGTCAAAAGTTGAATATAGTAATGACCAGTCGCGATTGTACAGAGTACAGTGTAGCCGATTTCAATTAACAAAAAGACCAGGTAAAAATGCAAAAGTGGAAAAACTGTTCCAGTGCTGCTGGTAAGAGGCTAATCCGACGTAATTTGTGACGAGAAATCGAATGGTGCAAACCGCGTTGCTCTCCGACCAATACTTTTGGCTGTAGCGACAATTGAATGATCATTTATGTCATAATCACGTGCGTAGCAACGGCTCTTACTCCATGGAAACCAGGAAAATTTGCAATTTTTTAACAACTGTCGATGCCTGGCCCAATTCCGCATCTTTTGGCACCCTATAAATGTGGGTCAGTGTTAAGTTGTACTTTTTACAGCAGACTGTATCAAGTACCTTGTGTTTTTCACATACAAATGGTGTGGTTTTTCTACACGCAAGTAAAGACATTGAGATTGTCTTAGACTTAGAAGTAAGGCAATTGCTGGGTGAGTTAAATGGGCTTGGCCCAAAGATTTGTCGTCTTCTGGGCTACCGAAGGGCACATAACTTATAGTCAAAAGTTGAATATAGTAATGACCAGTCGCGATTGTACAGAGTACAGTGTAGCCGATTTCAATTAACAAAAAGGCCAGGTAAAAATGCAAAAGTGGAAAAACTGTTCCAGTGCAACTCGTAAGAGGCTAATCCGACGTAATTTGTGACGAGAAATCGAATGGTGCAATCCGCGTTGCTCTCGGACCAATGCTTTTGGCTGTAGCGACAATTGAATGATCATTTATGTCATAATCACGTGCGTAGCAACGGCTCTTACTCCATGGAAACCAGGAAAATTTGCAATTTTTTAACAACTGCCGATGCCTGGCCCAATTCCGCATCTTTTGGCACCTTATAAATGTGGGTCAGTGTTTAGTTGTACTTTTTACAGCAGACTGTATCAAGTACCTTGTGTTTTTCATGTACAAATGGTGTGGTTTTTCTACACGTAGATAAAGACATTGAGATTGTCTTGGACTTAGAAATAAGACAATTGCTGGGTGAGTTAAATGGGCTTAGCCCAAAGATTTGACGTCTTCTGGGCTACCGAAGGGCACATAACTTATAGTCAAAAGTTGAATATAGTAATGACCAGTCGAGATTGTACAGAGTACAGTGTAGCCGATTTCAATTAACAAAATGACCAGGTAAAAATGCAAAAGTGGAAAAACTGTTCCAGTGCTACTAGTAAGAGGCTAATCCGACGTAATTTGTGACGAGAAATCGAATGGTGCAATCCGCGTTGCTCTCCAACCAATACTTTTGGCTGTAGCGACAATTGAATGATCATTTATGTCATAATCACGTGCGTAGCAACGGCTCTTACTCCATGGAAACCAGGAAAATTTGCAATTTTTTAACAACTGCCGATGCCTGGCCCAATTCCGCATCTTTTGGCACCCTATAAATGTGGGTCAGTGTTCAGTTGTACTTTTTACAGCAGACTGTATGAAGTACCTTGTGTTTTTTATGTACAAATGGTGTGGTATTTCTACACGTAGATAAAGACATTGAGATTATCTTGCACTTAGAAGTAAGGCAATTGCTGGGTGAGTTAAATGGGCTTGGCCCAAAGATTTGCCGTCTTCTGGACTACCGAAGGGCACATAACTTATAGTCAAAAGTTAAATATAGTAATGACCAGTCGCGATTGTACAGAGTACAGTGTAGCCGGCTTCAATTAACAAAAACACCAGGCAAAAATGCAAAAGTGGAAAAACTGTTCCAGTGCAACTATTAAGAGTCTAATCCGACGTATTTTGTGACGAGAATTTGAATGGTGCAAACCGCGTTGCTCTCCGACCAATACTTTTGGCTGTAGTGACAATTGAATGATCATTGATGTCATAATTACGTGCGTAGCAACGTCTCTTACTCCATGGAAACCAGGAAAATTTGCAATTTTTCAACAGCTGCCGATACGTGGCTCTATTCCACATCTTTTGGCACCTTACTGAAGTGGGTCAGTGTTTAGTTGTACTTTTTACAGCAGACTGTATCAAGTACCTTGTGTTTTTCACGTACAAATGGTGTGGGTTTTCTACACGTAGATAAAGACATTGAGATTGTCTTGGACTTAGAAGTAAGGCAATTGCTGGGTGAGTTAAATGGGCTTGGCCCAAAGATTTGACTTCTTCTGGGCTACCGAAGGGCACATAACTTATAGTCAAAAGTTGAATATAGTAATGACCAGTCGCGATTGTACAGAGTACAGTGTAGCCGATTTCAATTAACAAAAAGACCAGGTAAAAATGCAAAAGTGGAAAAACTATTCCAGTGCTACTAGTGAGAAGCTTATCCGACGTATTTTGTGACGAGAAATCGAATGGTGCAAACCGCGTGGCTCTCTGACCAATACTTTTGGCTGTAGAGACAATTCAATGATCATTTATGTCATAATCACGTGCCCAGCAACGGCTCTTACTCCATGGAAACCAGGAAAATTTGCAATTTTTTAACAACTGCCGATGCCTGGCTAAAATCCTCATCTTTTGGCACCTTATTTATGTGGGTCTGTTGTCTGTTGTACTTTTTACAGCAGACTGTATCAAGTACCTTGTGTTTTTTACGTACAAATGGTGTGGTTTTTCTACACGTAGATAAAGACATTGAGATTGTCTTGGACTGAGAAATAAGACAATTGCTGAGTGAGTTAAATTGGCTTGGCCCAAAGATTTCAGGTCTTCTGGGCTACCGAAGGGCACACAACTTATAGTCAAAAGTTGAATATAGTAAAGACCAGTCGCGATTGTACAGAGTACAGTGTAGCCGGTTTTAATTAACAAAAACACCAGGCAAAAATGCAAAAGTGCAAAAAACTTTTCCAGTACTACTAGTAAGAGGCTAATCCGACGTATTTTGTGGCGAGAAATCGAATGGTTCATTCCGCGTGGCTCTCCGATCAATACTTTTGGCTGTAGAGACAATTCAATGATCATTTATGTCATAATCACGTGCCCAGTAACGGCTCTTACTCCATGGAAACCAGGGATATTTGCAATTTTTCAACAGCTGCCGATGCCTGGCCCAATTCCGCATCTTTTGGCACCTTATAAATGTGGGTCAGTGTTCAGTTGTACTTTTTACAGCAGACTGCATCAAGTACCTTGTGTTTTTCACGTACAAATGGTGTGGTTTTTCTACACGTAGATAAAGACATTGAGATTGTCTTGCACTTAGAAGTAAGGCAATTGCTGGGTGAGTTAAATGGGCTTGGCCCAAAGATTTGTCGTCTTTTGGGCTACCGAAGGGCACATAACTTATAGTCAAAAGTTGAATATAGTAATGACCAGTCGCGATGGTACAGGGTACAGTGTAGCCGGCTTCAATTAACAAAAACACCATGCAAAAATGCAAAAGTGGAAAAACTGTTCCAGTGCAACTAGTAAGAGGCTAATCCGACGTAATTTGTGACGATAATTTGAATGGTGCAAACCGCGTTGCTCTCCGACCAATACTTTTGGCTGTAGGGACAATTGAATGATAATTGATGTCATAATCACGTGCGTAGCAACGTCTCTTACTCCATGGAAACCAGGGAAATTTGCAATTTTTCAACAGCTGCCGATGCCTGGCTCAATTCCGCATCTTTTGGCACCGTACTGAAGTGGGTCAGTGTTTAGTTGTACTTTTTACAGCAGACTGTATCAAGTACCTTGTGTTTTTCACGTACAAATGGTGTGGTTTTTCTACACGTAGATAAAGACATTAAGATTGTCTTGGACTTAGAAGTAAGACAATTGCTGGGTGAGTTAAATGGGCGTGGCCCAAAGATTTGACGTCTTCTGGGTTGCCGAAAGGCACATAACATGTAATCAAAAGTTGAATATATTAATGACCAGTCGCGATTGTACATAGTACAGTGTAGCCGATTTCAATAAACAAAAAGACCAGGCAAAAATGCAAAATTGGAAAAATTGTTCCAGTGCTGCTGACAAGAGGCTAATCCGACGTATTTTGTGGCGAGAAATCGAATGGTGCAATCGGCGTTGCTCTCCGACCAATACTTTTGGCTGTAGTGACAATTGAATGATCATTGATGTCACAATCACGTGCCCAGCAACGGCTCTTACTCCATGGAAACCAGGAAAATTTGCAATTTTTCAACAGCTGCCGATGCCTGGCTAAATTCCGCATCTTTTTGCACCTTATTTATGTGGGTTTGTTGTCTGTTGTACTTTTTACAGCAGACTGTATCAAGTACCTTGTGTTTTTCACGTACAAATGGTGTGGTTTTTCTACATGTAGATAAAGACATTGAGATTGTCTTGCAATTAGAAATAAGGCAATTGCTGGGTGAGTTAAATGGGCTTGGCCCAAAGATTTCAGGTCTTCTGGGCTACCGAAGGGCACATAACTCATAGTCAAAAGTTGAATATAGTAATGACCAGTCGCGATTGTACAGAGTACAGTGTAGCCGGCTTCAATTAACAAAAACACCAGGCAAAAATGCAAAAGTGGAAAAACTGTTCCAGTGCTACTATTAAGAGACTAATCCGACGTATTTTGTGGCGAAAAATCGAATGGTGCATTCCGCATGGCTCTCCGACCAATACTTTTGGCTGTAGCGACAATTGAATGATCATTTATGTCAGCAACGGCCCTTACTTCATGGAACCCAGGGAAATTTGCAATTTTTCAACAACTGCCGATGCCTGGCCCAATTCCGCATCTTTTGGCACCTTATAAATGTGGGTCAGTGTTTAGTTGTACTTTTTACAGCAGACTGTATCAAGTACCTTGTGTTTTTCACGTACAAATGGTGTGGTTTTTCTACACGTAGATAAAGACATTGAGATTGTCTTGGACTTAGAAGTAAGACAATTGCTGGGTGAGTTAAATGGGCTTGGCCCAAAGATTTGACGTCTTCTGGGCTACCGAAGGGCACATAATTTATAGTCAAAAGTTGAATATAGTAATGACCAGTCGCGATTGTACAGAGTACAGTGTAGCCGATTTCAATTAACAAAACACCCAGGCAAAAATGCAAAAGTGGAAAAACTGTTCCAGTGCTACTAGTAACAGGCTAATCCGACGTATTTTGTGGCAAGAAAGCGAATGGTGCAAACCGCGTTGCTCTCCGACCAATACTTTTGGCTGTAGTGACAATTGAATGATCATTGATGTCATAATCACGTGACCAGTAACGGCTCTTACTCCATGGAAACCAAAGAAATTTGTAATTTTTCAACAGCTGCCGATGCCTGGCTCAATTCCGCATCTTTTGGCACCTTACTGAAGTGGGTCAGTGTTCAGTTGTACTTTTTACAGCAGACTGTATCAAGTACCTTGTGTTTTTCACGTACAAATGGTGTGGTTTTTCTACATGTAGATAAAGACATTGAGATTGTCTTGGACTGAGAATTAAGACAATTGCTGGGTGAGTTAAATGGGCTTAGCCCAAAGATTTCAGGTGTTCTGGGCTACCGAAGGGCACATAACTTATAGTGAATAGTTGAATATAGTAATGACCAGTCGCGATTGTACAGAGTACAGTGTAGCCGGTTTCAATTAACAAAAAAACCAGGTAAAAATGCAAAAGTGGAAAAACTGTTCCAGTGCTACTAGTAAGAGGCTAATCCGACGTATTTTGTGGCGAGAAATCGAATGGTGCAAACCGCGTTGCTCTTTGACCAATACTTTTGACTGTAGAGACAATTCAATGATCATTTATGTCATAATCACGTGCCCAGTAACGGCTCTTACTCCATGGAAACCAGGGAAATTTGCAATTTTTCCACAGCTGCCGATGCGTGGCTCAATTCCGCATCTTTTGGCACCTTACTGAAGTGGGTCAGTGTTTAGTTGTACTTTTTACAGCAGACTGTATCAAGTACCTTGTGTTTTTCACGTACAAATGGTGTGGTTTTTCTACACGTAGATAAAGACATTGAGATTGTCTTGGACTTAGAAGTAAGGCAATTGCTGGGTGAGTTAAATGGGCTTAGCCCAAAGATTTGACGTCTTCTGGGCTACCGAAGGGCACATAACTCATAGTCAAAAGTTAAATATAGTAATGACCAGTCGCGATTGTACAGAGTACAGTGTAGCCGGTTTTAATTAACAAAAACACCAGGCAAAAATGCAAAAGTGGCAAAAGTGGAAAAATTGTTCCAATGCTGTTGGTAAAAGTTTAATCCGATGTATTTTGTGACGAGAAATTGAATAGTGCAAACCGCGTGGCTCTCCGACCAATACTTTTGGCTGTAGCGACGTGTAAATAATGATTGAAGTCACAATCACGTGCCCAGCAACGGCTTGTACCCTTTGGAAACCAGGGAAATTTGCAAGTTTTTCAACACCTGCCGATGCCTGGCACACTTCCGCATCTTTTGGCACCTGTTTGATGTGGGTGAGTGTTCAATTGTAGTTTTTAGAGCAAACTGTATCAAGTACCATTCGTTTTCTATATACAAATGGTGTTGATTTTCTAGATGTAGGTAAAGACATTAAGTTTGCTTCGACTTAGAAGTAAGAAAATTGCTGGGTGAGTTAAATGGGCTTGGCCCAAAGAATTGAGGTCTTCTGGGCTACCGAAGGGCACATAACTTATAGTCAAAAGTTGAATATAGTAATGACCAGTCGCGATTGTACAGAGTACAGTGTAGCCGGCTTCAATTAACAAAAACACCAGGCAAAAATGCAAAAGTGGAAAAACTGTTCCAGTGCAACTAGTAAGAGACTAATCCGACGTATTTTGTGACGATAATTTCAATGGTGCAAACCGAGTTGCTCTCCGACCAATACTTTTGGCTGTAGCGACAATTGAATGATCATTGATGTCATAATCACGTGCGTAGCAACGTCTCTTACTACATGGAAACCAGGGAAATTTGCAATTTTTCAACAGCTGCCGATGCCTGGCTCAATTCCGCATCTTTTGGCACCTTACTGAAGTGGGTCAGTGTTTAGTTGTACTTTTTACAGCAGACTGTATCAAGTACCTTGTGTTTTTCACGTACAAATGGTGTGGTTTTTCCACACGTAGATAAAGACATTGAGATTGTTTTGGACTTAGAAGTAAGGCAATTGCTTGGTGAGTTAAATGGGCTTGGCCCAAAGATTTGACGTCTTCTGGGTTGCCGAAGGGCACATAACATGTAATTAAAAGTTGAATATAATAATGACCAGTCGCGATGGTACATAGTACAGTGTAGCCGATTTCAATTAACAAAAAGACCAGGTAAAAATGCAAAAGTGGAAAAACTGTTCCAGTGCTGCTGGTAAGAGGCTAATCCGACGTAATTTGTGAAGAGAAATCGAATGGTGCAAACCGCGTGGCTTTCCGACCAATACTTTTGGCTGTAGTGACAATTGAATGATCATTGATGTCATAATCACGTGCCCAGCAACGGCTCTTACTCCATGGAAACCAGGAAAATTTGCAATTTTTTAACAGCTGCCGATGCCTGGCTAAATTCCGCATCTTTTTGCACCTTATTTATGTGGGTTTGTTTTCTGTTGTACTTTTTACAGCAGACTGTATCAAGTACCTTGTGTTTTTAACGTATAAATGGTGTGGTTTTTCTACACGTAGATAAAGACATTGAGATTGTCTTGGACTGAGAAATAAGACAATTGCTGAGTGAGTTAAATTGGCTTGGCCCAAAGATTTCAGGTCTTCTGGGCTACCGAAGGGCACACAACTTATAGTCAAAAGTTGAATATAGTAAAGACCAGTCGCGATTGTACAGAGTACAGTGTAGCCGGTTTTAATTAACAAAAACACCAGGCAAAAATGCAAAAGTGCAAAAAACTTTTCCAGTACTACTAGTAAGAGGCTAATCCGACGTATTTTGTGGCGAGAAATCGAATGGTTCATTCCGCGTGGCTCTCCGATCAATACTTTTGGCTGTAGAGACAATTCAATGATCATTTATGTCATAATCACGTGCCCAGTAACGGCTCTTACTCCATGGAAACCAGGGATATTTGCAATTTTTCAACAGCTGCCGATGCCTGGCCCAATTCCGCATCTTTTGGCACCTTATAAATGTGGGTCAGTGTTCAGTTGTACTTTTTACAGCAGACTGCATCAAGTACCTTGTGTTTTTCACGTACAAATGGTGTGGTTTTTCTACACGTAGATAAAGACATTGAGATTGTCTTGCACTTAGAAGTAAGGCAATTGCTGGGTGAGTTAAATGGGCTTAGCCCAAAGATTTGTCGTCTTTTGGGCTACCGAAGGGCACATAACTTATAGTCAAAAGTTGAATATAGTAATGACCAGTCGCGATGGTACAGGGTACAGTGTAGCCGGCTTCAATTAACAAAAACACCATGCAAAAATGCAAAAGTGGAAAAACTGTTCCAGTGCAACTAGTAAGAGGCTAATCCGACGTAATTTGTGACGATAATTTGAATGGTGCAAACCGCGTTGCTCTCCGACCAATACTTTTGGCTGTAGGGACAATTGAATGATCATTGATGTCATAATCACGTGCGTAGCAACGTCTCTTACTCCATGGAAACCAGGGAAATTTGCAATTTTTCAACAGCTGCCGATGCCTGGCTCAATTCCGCATCTTTTGGCACCGTACTGAAGTGGGTCAGTGTTTAGTTGTACTTTTTACAGCAGACTGTATCAAGTACCTTGTGTTTTTCACGTACAAATGGTGTGGTTTTTCTACACGTAGATAAAGACATTAAGATTGTCTTGGACTTAGAAGTAAGACAATTGCTGGGTGAGTTAAATGGGCTTGGCCCAAAGATTTGACGTCTTCTGGGTTGCCGAAAGGCACATAACATGTAATCAAAAGTTGAATATATTAATGACCAGTCGCGATGGTACATAGTACAGTGTAGCCGATTTCAATAAACAAAAAGACCAGGCAAAAATGCAAAATTGGAAAAATTGTTCCAGTGCTGCTGACAAGAGGCTAATCCGACGTATTTTGTGGCGACAAATCGAATGGTGCAATCGGTGTTGCTCTCCGACCAATACTTTTGGCTGTAGTGACAATTGAATGATCATTGATGTCACAATCACGTGCCCAGCAACGGCTCTTACTCCATGGAAACCAGGAAAATTTGCAATTTTTCAACAGCTGCCGATGCCTGGCTAAATTCCGCATCTTTTTGCACCTTATTTATGTGGGTTTGTTGTCTGTTGTACTTTTTACAGCAGACTGTATCAAGTACTTTGTGTTTTTCACGTACAAATGGTGTGGTTTTTCTACACGTAGATAAAGACATTGAGATTGTCTTGGACTTAGAAGTAAGGCAATTGCTGGGTGGGTTAAATGGGCTTGGCCCAAAGATTTGTCGTCTTCTGGGCTACCGAAGGGCACATAACTTATAGTCAAAAGTTGAATATAGTAATGACCAGTCGCGATGGTACATAGTACAGTGTAGCCGATTTCAATTAACAAAAAGACCAGGTAAAAATGCAAAAGTGGAAAAACTGTTCCAGTGCTGCTGGTAAGAGGCTAATCCGACGTATTTTGTGACGAAAAATCGAATGGTGCAAACCGCGTTGCTCTCCGACCAATACTTTTGGCTGTAGTGACAATTGAATGATCATTGATGTCATAATCACGTGCCCAGCAACGGCTCTTACTCCATGGAAACCAGGGATATTTGCAATTTTTTAACAGCTGCCGATGCCTGGCCCAATTCCGCATCTTTTGGCACCTTATAAATGTGGGTCAGTGTTCAGTTGTACTTTTTACAGCTGACTGCATTAAGTACCTTGTGTTTTTCTCGTACAAATGGTGTGGTTTTTCTACACGTAGATAAAGACATTGAGATTGTCTTGCAATTAGAAATAAGGCAATTGCTGGGTGAGTTAAATGGGCTTGGCCCAAAGATTTCAGGTCTTCTGGGCTACCGAAGGGCACATAACTCATAGTCAAAAGTTGAATATAGTAATGACCAGTCGCGATTGTACAGAGTACAGTGTAGCCGGCTTCAATTAACAAAAACACCAGGCAAAAATGCAAAAGTGGAAAAACTGTTCCAGTGCTACTATTAAGAGACTAATCCGACGTATTTTGTGGCGAAAAATCGAATGGTGCATTCCGCATGGCTCTCCGACCAATACTTTTGGCTGTAGCGACAATTGAATGATCATTTATGTCAGCAACGGCCCTTACTTCATGGAACCCAGGGAAATTTGCAATTTTTCAACAACTGCCGATGCCTGGCCCAATTCCGCATCTTTTGGCACCTTATAAATGTGGGTCAGTGTTTAGTTGTACTTTTTACAGCAGACTGTATCAAGTACCTTGTGTTTTTCACGTACAAATGGTGTGGTTTTTCTACACGTAGATAAAGACATTGAGATTGTCTTGGACTTAGAAGTAAGACAATTGCTGGGTGAGTTAAATGGGCTTGGCCCAAAGATTTGACGTCTTCTGGGCTACCGAAGGGCACATAATTTATAGTCAAAAGTTGAATATAGTAATGACCAGTCGCGATTGTACAGAGTACAGTGTAGCCGATTTCAATTAACAAAACACCCAGGCAAAAATGCAAAAGTGGAAAAACTGTTCCAGTGCTACTAGTAACAGGCTAATCCGACGTATTTTGTGGCAAGAAAGCGAATGGTGCAAACCGCGTTGCTCTCCGACCAATACTTTTGGCTGTAGTGACAATTGAATGATCATTGATGTCATAATCACGTGACCAGTAACGGCTCTTACTCCATGGAAACCAAAGAAATTTGTAATTTTTCAACAGCTGCCGATGCCTGGCTCAATTCCGCATCTTTTGGCACCTTACTGAAGTGGGTCAGTGTTCAGTTGTACTTTTTACAGCAGACTGTATCAAGTACCTTGTGTTTTTCACGTACAAATGGTGTGGTTTTTCTACATGTAGATAAAGACATTGAGATTGTCTTGGACTGAGAATTAAGACAATTGCTGGGTGAGTTAAATGGGCTTAGCCCAAAGATTTCAGGTGTTCTGGGCTACCGAAGGGCACATAACTTATAGTGAATAGTTGAATATAGTAATGACCAGTCGCGATTGTACAGAGTACAGTGTAGCCGGTTTCAATTAACAAAAAAACCAGGTAAAAATGCAAAAGTGGAAAAACTGTTCCAGTGCTACTAGTAAGAGGCTAATCCGACGTATTTTGTGGCGAGAAATCGAATGGTGCAAACCGCGTTGCTCTTTGACCAATACTTTTGACTGTAGAGACAATTCAATGATCATTTATGTCATAATCACGTGCCCAGTAACGGCTCTTACTCCATGGAAACCAGGGAAATTTGCAATTTTTCCACAGCTGCCGATGCGTGGCTCAATTCCGCATCTTTTGGCACCTTACTGAAGTGGGTCAGTGTTTAGTTGTACTTTTTACAGCAGACTGTATCAAGTACCTTGTGTTTTTCACGTACAAATGGTGTGGTTTTTCTACACGTAGATAAAGACATTGAGATTGTCTTGGACTTAGAAGTAAGGCAATTGCTGGGTGAGTTAAATGGGCTTAGCCCAAAGATTTGACGTCTTCTGGGCTACCGAAGGGCACATAACTCATAGTCAAAAGTTAAATATAGTAATGACCAGTCGCGATTGTACAGAGTACAGTGTAGCCGGTTTTAATTAACAAAAACACCAGGCAAAAATGCAAAAGTGGCAAAAGTGGAAAAATTGTTCCAATGCTGTTGGTAAAAGTTTAATCCGATGTATTTTGTGACGAGAAATTGAATAGTGCAAACCGCGTGGCTCTCCGACCAATACTTTTGGCTGTAGCGACGTGTAAATAATGATTGAAGTCACAATCACGTGCCCAGCAACGGCTTGTACCCTTTGGAAACCAGGGAAATTTGCAAGTTTTTCAACACCTGCCGATGCCTGGCACACTTCCGCATCTTTTGGCACCTGTTTGATGTGGGTGAGTGTTCAATTGTAGTTTTTAGAGCAAACTGTATCAAGTACCATTCGTTTTCTATATACAAATGGTGTTGATTTTCTAGATGTAGGTAAAGACATTAAGTTTGCTTCGACTTAGAAGTAAGAAAATTGCTGGGTGAGTTAAATGGGCTTGGCCCAAAGAATTGAGGTCTTCTGGGCTACCGAAGGGCACATAACTTATAGTCAAAAGTTGAATATAGTAATGACCAGTCGCGATTGTACAGAGTACAGTGTAGCCGGCTTCAATTAACAAAAACACCAGGCAAAAATGCAAAAGTGGAAAAACTGTTCCAGTGCAACTAGTAAGAGACTAATCCGACGTATTTTGTGACGATAATTTCAATGGTGCAAACCGAGTTGCTCTCCGACCAATACTTTTGGCTGTAGCGACAATTGAATGATCATTGATGTCATAATCACGTGCGTAGCAACGTCTCTTACTACATGGAAACCAGGGAAATTTGCAATTTTTCAACAGCTGCCGATGCCTGGCTCAATTCCGCATCTTTTGGCACCTTACTGAAGTGGGTCAGTGTTTAGTTGTACTTTTTACAGCAGACTGTATCAAGTACCTTGTGTTTTTCACGTACAAATGGTGTGGTTTTTCCACACGTAGATAAAGACATTGAGATTGTTTTGGACTTAGAAGTAAGGCAATTGCTTGGTGAGTTAAATGGGCTTGGCCCAAAGATTTGACGTCTTCTGGGTTGCCGAAGGGCACATAACATGTAATTAAAAGTTGAATATAATAATGACCAGTCGCGATGGTACATAGTACAGTGTAGCCGATTTCAATTAACAAAAAGACCAGGTAAAAATGCAAAAGTGGAAAAAATGTTCCAATGCTGTTGCTAAATATTTAATCCGATGTATTTTGTGGCGAGAAATCGAATGGTACAAACTGCGTGGCTCTCCGACCAATACTTTTGGCTGTAGCGACGTGTAAATAATGATTGAAGTCACAATCACGTGCCCAGCAACGGCTTGTACTCTTTGGAAACCAGGGAAATTTGCAATTTTTTCCACACCTGCCGATGCCTGGCACACTTCCGCATCTTTTGGCACCTGTTTGATGTGGGTGAGTGTTCAATTGTAGTTTTTAGAGCGGACTGTATCAAGTACCATTCGTTTTCTATATACAAATGGTGTTGTTTTTCTACATGTAGATAAAGACATTGAGTTTTTCTTGGACTTAGAAGTAAGAAAATTGCTGGGTGAGTTAAATGGGCTTGGCCCAAAGATTTGAGGTCTTCTGGGCTACCGAAGGGCACATAACTTATAGCCAAATGTTTAATATAATAATGACCAGACGCCATGGTACAAATTACAGTGTAGCCGATTTAAATTAGCAAAATGACCATGCAAAAATACAAAAGTGGAAAAAATGTTCCAATGCTGTTGATAAATATCTAATCCGATGTATTTTGTGACGAGAAATCGAATGGTGCAAATCGCGTGGCTCTCCGACCAATACTTTTGGCTGTAGCGACGTGTAAATAATGATTGAAGTCACAATCACGTGCCCAGCAACGGCTCGTACTCCTTGGAAACCAGAGAAATTTGCAATTTTTTCAACACCTGCCGATGCCTGGCACACTTCCGCATCTTTTGGCATCTGTTTAATGTGGGTGAGTGTTCAATTGTAGTTTTTAGAGCGGACTGTATCAAGTACCATTCGTTTTCTATATACAAATGGTGTTGTTTTTCTACATGTAGATAAAGACATTGAGTTTTCCTAGGACTTAGAAGTAAGAAAATTGCTGGGTGAGTTAAATGGGCTTGGCCCAAAGATTTGAGGTCTTTGGGATTTCGTAGAGCACATCACTTGTAGCCAATAGTTTAATATAGTAATGACCAGTCGCCATAGTACACATTGCAGTGTAGCCGATTTCAATTAGGAAAATGACCAGGCAAAAATCCAAAAGTGGAAAAATGGTTCCATTGCTGTTGGTAAAAGTTTAATCCGATGTATTTTGTGACGAGAAATGGAATGGTGCAAATCGCGTGGCTCTCCGACCAATACTTTTGGCTGTAGCGACGTGTAAATAATGATTGAAGTCACAATCACGTGCCCAGCAACGGCTCGTACTCCTTGGAAAAAAGGGAAATTTGCAATTTTTTCAACATTTGCCGATGCCTGGCACACTTCCGCATGTTTTGGCACCTGTTTGATGTGGGTGAGTGTTCAATTGTAGTTTTTAGAGCGGACTGTATCAAGTACCATTCCTTTTCTATATACAAATGGTGTTGTTTTTCTACATGTAGATAAAGACATTGAGTTTGTCTTGGACTTAGAAGTAGGAAAATTGCTGGGTGAGTTAAATGGGCTTGGCCCAAAGATTTGAGGTCTTCTTAGCCACCGAAGAGCACATAACTTGTAGCAAAAAGTTTAATATAGTAATGACCAGTCGCCATGGTACACATTACAGTGTAGCCGATTTAAATTAGCAAAATGACCATGCAAAAATCCAAAAGTGGAAAAAATGTTCCAATGCTGTTGGTAAATATCTAATCCGATGTATTTTGTGGCGAGAAATCGAATGGTGCAAACCGCATGGCTCTCCGACCAATACTTTTGGCTGTAGCGACGTGTAAATAATGATTTAAGTCACAATCACGTCCCCAGCAACGGCTTGTACTCCTTGGAAACCAGGGAAATTTGCAATTTTTTCAACACCTGCCGATGCCTGGCACACTTCCGCATGTTTTGGCACCTGTTTGATGTGGGTGAGTGTTCAATTGTAGTTTTTAGAGCGGACTGTATCAAGTACCATTCGTTTTCTATATACAAATGGTGTTGTTTTTCTACATGTAGATAAAGACATTGAGTTTTTCTTGGACTTAGAAGTAAGAAAATTGCTGGGTGAGTTAAATGGGCTTGGCCCAAAGATTTGAGGTCTTCTGGGCTACCGAAGAGCACATAACTTGTAGCCAAATGTTTAATATAGTAATGACCAGTCGCCATAGTACACATTGCAGTGTAGCCGATTTCAATTAGCAAAATGACCATGCAAAAATCCAAAAGTGGAAAAAATGTTCCAATGCTGTTGGTAAAAGTTTAATCCGATGTATTTTGTGACGAGAAATCGAATGGTGCAAACCGCGTGGCTCTCCGACCAATACTTTTGGCTGTAGCGACGTGTAAATAATGATTGAAGTCACAATCACGTGCCCAGAAACGGCTTGTACTCCTTGGAAACCAGAGAAATTTTCAATTTTTTCAACACCTGCCGATGCCTGGCACACTTCCGCATGTTTTGGCACCTGTTTGATGTGGGTGAGTGTTCATTTGTGGTTTTTAGAGCAGACTGTATCAAGTACCATTCGTTTTCTATATAGAAATGGTGTTGATTTTCTAGATGTAGGTAAAGACATTAAGTTTGCTTCGACTTAGAAGTAAGAAAATTGCTGGGTGAGTTAAATGGGCTTGGCCCAAAGATTTGAGGTCTTCTGGGCTTCCGAAGAGCACATAACTTGTAGCCAAAAGTTTAATGTAGTAATGACCAGTCGCCATAGTACACACTGCACTGTAGCCGATTTCAATTAGCAAAATGACCATGCAAAAATCCAAAAGTGGAAAAACTGTTCCAATGCTTTTTGTAAAAGTCTAATCCGATGTATTTTGTGACGAGAAATCGAATGGTGCAAACCGCGTGGCTCTCCGACCAATACTTTTGGCTGTAGCGACGTGTAAATAATGATTGAAGTCACAATCACGTGCCCAGCAACGGCTCGTACTCCTTGGAAACCAGGGAAATTTGCAAGGTTTTCAACACCTGCCGATGCCTGGCACACTTCCGCATGTTTTGGCACCTGTTTGATGTGGGTGAGTGTTCAATTGTAGTTTTTAGAGCAGACTGTATCAAGTAACATTCGTTTACTATATACAAATGGTGTTGTTTTTCTACATGTAGATAAAGACATTGAGATTGTCTTGGACTTAGAAGTAAGAAAAATGCTGGATGAGTTAAATGGGCTTGGCCCAAAGATTTGAGGTCTTCTGGGCTTCCGAAGAGCACATAACTTGTAGCCAAAAGTTTAATATAATAAGGACCAGTCGCCATGGTACACATTGCAGTGTAGCCGATTTCAATTAGCAAAATCACCAGGCAAAAATCCAAAAGTGGAAAAATTGTTCCAATGCTGTTGGTAAAACCTTAATACGATGTATTTTGTGACGAGAAATCGAAAGGTGCAAACCGCGTGGCTCTCCGACCAATACTTTTGGCTGTAGCGACGTGTAAATAATGATTGAAGTCACAATCACGTGCCCAGCAACGGCTTGTACTCCTTGGAAACCAGGGAAATTTGCAATTTTTTCAACATCTGCCGATGTCTGGCACACTTGCGCATCTTTTGGCACCTGTTTGATGTGGGTGAGTGTTCAATTGTAGTTTTTTAGAGCAGACTGTATCAAGTACCATTCGTTTTCTATATACAAATGGTGTTGTTTTTCTACATGTAGATAAAGACATTGAGATTTCTTGGACTTAGAAGTAAGGAAATTGCTGGGTGAGTTAAATGGGCTTGGCCCAAAGATTTGAGGTCTTCTGGGCTACCGAAGAGCACATAACTTATAGCCAAATGTTTAATATAGTAATGACCAGTCGCCATGGTACACATTACAGTGTAGCCGATTTCAATTAGCAAAATGACCAGGCAAAAATACAAAAGTGGAAAAATTGTTCCAATGCTGTTGGTAAAAGTCTAACCCGATGTATTTTGTGAAGAAAAATCGAATGGTGCAAACCGCGTGGCTCTCCGACAAATACTTTTGGCTGTAGCGACGTGTAAATAATGATTTGAAGTCACAATCACGTGCCCAGCAAAGGCTAGTACACCATGGAGACCAGGGAAATTTGCAAGTTTTTCAACACCTGCCGATGCCTGGCACACTTCCGCATGTTTTGGCACCTGTTTGATGTGGGTGAGTGTTCAATTGTAGTTTTTAGAGCAGACTGTATCAAGTACCATTCGTTTACTATATACAAATGGTGTTGGTTTTTCTACATGTAGATAAAGACATTGAGATTGTCTTGGACTTAGAAGTAAGAAAAATGCTGGATGAGTTAAATGGCTTGGCCCAAAGATTTGAGGTCTTCTGGGCTTCCGAAGAGCACATAACTTGTAGCCAAAAGTTTAATATAGTAATGACCAGTCGCCATGGTACACATTGCCGTGTAGCCGATTTCAATTAGCAAAATCACCAGGCAAAAATCCAAAAGTGGAAAAATTGTTCCAATGCTGTTGGTAAAACCTTAATCCGATGTATTTTGTGACGAGAATCAAAAGGTGCAAACCGCGTGGCTCTCCGACCAATACTTTTGCTGCAGCGACGTGTAAATAATGATTGAAGTCACAATCACGTGCCCAGCAACGCTTGTATTCCTTGGAAACCAGGGAAATTTTCAAGTTTTCAACATTTGCCGATGCCTGGCACACTTCCGCATGTTTTGGCACCTGTTTGATGTGGGGTGAGTGTTCAATTGTAGTTTTTAGAGCGGACTGTATCAAGTACCATTCGTTTTCTATATACAAATGGTGTTGTTTTTCTACATGTAGATAAAGACATTGAGTTTGTCTTGGACTTAGAAGTAAGAAAAATGCTGGGTGAGTTAAATGGGCTTGGCCCAAAGATTTGAGGTCTTTCTGGGCTACCGAAGGGGCACATAACTTATAGCCAAATGTTTAATATAATAATGACCAGACGCCATGGGTACACATTACAGTGTAGCCGATTTAAATTAGCAAAATGACCATGAAAAAATCCAAAAGTGGAAAAATTGTTCCAATGCTTTTGGTAAAACGTTAACCCCGATGTATTTTGTGACGAGAACTCGAATGGTGCAAACCGCGTGGCTCTCCGACCAATACTTTTGGCTGTAGCGACGTGTAAATAATGATTGAAGTCACAATCACGTGCCCAGCAACGGCTTGTACTCCTTGGAAACCAGGGAAATTTGTAATTTTTTCAAACACCCTGCCGATGCCTGGCACACTTCCGCATGTTTTGGCACCTGTTTGATGTGGGTGAGTGTTCAATTGTAGTTTTTAGAGCAGACTGTATCAAGTACCATTCGTTTTCTATATACAAATGGTGTTGTTTTTCTACATGTAGATAAAGACATTGAGTTTGTCTTGGACTTAGAAGTAAGAAAAAATGCTGGGTGAGTTAAATGGGCTTGGCCCAAAGATTTGAGGTCTTCTGGGCTACCGAAGGGCACATAACTTATAGCCAAATGTTTAATATAATAATGACCAGACGCCATGGTACACATTACAGTGTAGCCCGATTTAAATTAGCAAAATGACCATGCAAAAATCCAAAAGTGGAAAAAATGTTCCAATGCTGTTGGTAAATATCTAATCCGATGTATTTTGTGACCAGAAATCGAATGGTGCAAATCGCGTGGCTCTCCGACCAATACTTTTGGCTGTAGCGACGTGTAAAATAATGATTGAAGTCACAATCACGTGCCCAGCAACGGCTTGTACTCCTTGGAAACCAGAGAGAATTTGCAATTTTTTCAACACCTGCCGATGCCTGGCACACTTCCGCATCTTTTGGCATCTGTTTAATGTGGGTGAGTGTTCAATTGTAGTTTTTAGAGCGGACTGTATCAAGTACCATTCGTTTTCTATATACAAATGGTGTTGTTTTTCTACATGTAGATAAAGACATTGAGTTTTTCTAGGACTTAGAAGTAAGAAAATTGCTGGTGAGTTAAATGGGCTTGGCCCAAAGATTTGAGGTCTTCTGGGCTACCGAAGGCACATAACTTATAGCCAAATGTTTAATATAATAATGACCAGACGCCATGGTACACATTACAGTGTTAGCCGATTTAAATTAGCAAAATGACCATGCAAAAATCCAAAAGTGGAAAAAAATGTTCCAATGCTGTGGTAAATATCTAATCCGATGTATTTTGTGACCAGAAATCGAATGGGTGCAAATCGCGTGGCTCTCCGACCAATAATTTTGGCTGTAGCGACGTGTAAATGATGATTGAAGTCACAATCACGTGCCAGCAACGGCTTGTACTCCTTGGAAACCAGAGAAATTTGCAATTTTTTCAACACCTGCCGATACCTGGCACACTTCCGCATATTTTGGCATCTGTTTAATGTGGGTGAGTGTTCAATTGTAGTTTTTAGAGCGGACTGTATCAAGTACCATTCGTTTTCTATATACCAAATGGTGTTGTTTTTCTACATGTAGATAAAGACATTAAGTTTTTTCTAGGACTTAGAAGTAAGAAAATTGCTGGGTGAGTTAAATGGCTTGGCCCAAAGATTTAAGGTCTTTGGGATTTCGTAGAGCACATCACTTGTAGCCAATAGTTTTATATAGTAATGACCAGTCGCCATAGTACACATTGCAGTGTAGCCGATTTCAATTAGCAAAATGACAGGCAAAAATCCAAAAGTGGAAAAATGGTTCCATTGCTGTTGGTAAAAGTTTAATCCGATGTATTTTGTGACGAGAAATCGAATGGTGCAAAATCGCGTGGCTCTCCGACCATACTTTTGGCTGTAGCGACGTGTAAATAATGATTGAAGTCACAATCACGTGCCCAGCAACGGCTCGTACTCCTTTGAAAAAAGGGAAATTTGCAATTTTTTCAACATTTGCCGATGCCTGGCACACTTCCGGCATGTTTTGGGCACCTGGTTGATGTGGGTGAGTGTTCAATTGTAGTTTTTAGAGCGGACTGTATCAAGTACCATTCGTTTCTCTATATACAAATGGTGTTGTTTTTCTACATGTAGATAAAGACATTGAGATTGTCTTGGACTTAGAAGTAGGAAAATTGCTGGGTGAGTTAAATGGGCTTGGCCCAAAGATTTGAGGTCTTCTTAGCCACCGAAGAGCACATAACTTGTAGCAAAAAGTTTAATATAGTAATGACCAGTCGCCATGGTACACATTACAGTGGAGCCGATTTAAATTAGCAAAATGACCATGCAAAAATCCAAAAGTGGAAAAAATGTTCCAATGCTGTTGGTAAATATGTAATCCGATGTATTTTGTGGCGAGAAATCGAATGGTACAAACTGCGTGGCTCTCCGACCAATACTTTTGGCTGTAGCGACGTGTAAATAATGATTGAAGTCACAATCACGTCCCCAGCAACGGCTTGTACTCCTTGGAAACCAGGGAAATTTGCAATTTTTTCCACACCTGCCGATGCCTGGCACACTTCCGCATCTTTTGGCACCTGTTTGATGTGGGTGAGTGTTCAATTGTAGTTTTTAGAGCAGACTGTATCAAGTACCATTCGTTTTCTATATACAAATGGTGTTGTTTTTCTACATGTAGATAAAGACATTGAGTTTTTCTTGGACTTAGAAGTAAGAAAATTGCTGGGTGAGTTAAATGGGCTTGGCCTAAAGATTTGAGGTCTTCTGGGCTACCGAAGAGCACATAACTTGTAGCCAAATGTTTAATATAGTAATGACCAGTCGCCATAGTACACATTGCAGTGTAGCCGATTTCAATTAGCAAAATGACCAGGCAAAAATCCAAAAGTGGAAAAATTGTTCCAATGCTGTTGGTAAAAGTTTAATCCGATATATTTTGTGACGAGAAATCGAATGGTGCAAACTGCGAGGCTCTCCGACCAATACTTTTGGCTGTAGCGACGTGTAAATAATGATTGAAGTCACAATCACGTGCCCAGCAACGGCTTGTACTCCTTGGAAACCTGAGAAATTTGCAATTTTTTCAACACCTGCCGATGCCTGGCACACTTCCGCATGTTTTGGCACCTGTTTGATGTGGGTGAGTGTTCAATTGTAGTTTTTAGAGCGGACTGTATCAAGTACCATTCGTTTTCTATATACAAATGGTGTTGTTTTTCTACATGTAGATAAAGACATTGAGTTTTTCTTGGACTTAGAAGTAAGAAACTTGCTGGGTGAGTTAAATGGGCTTGGCCCAAAGATTTGAGGTCTTCTGGGCTACCGAAGGGCACATAACTTATAGCCAAATGTTTAATATAATAATGACCAGACGCCATGGTACACATTGCAGTGTAGCCGATTTAAATTAGCAAAATGACCATGCAAAAATCCAAAAGTGGAAAAAATGTTCCAATGCTGTTGGTAAATATCTAATCCGATGTATTTTGTGACCAGAAATCGAATGGTGCAAATCGCGTGGCTCTCCGACCAATACTTTGGCTGTAGCGACGTGTAAATAATGATTGAAGTCACAATCACGTGCCCAGCAACGGCTTGTACTCCTTGGAAACCAGAGAAATTTGCAATTTTTTTCAACACCTGCCGATGCCTGGCACACTTCCGCATCTTTTGGCATCTGTTTGATGTGGGTGAGTGTTCAATTGTAGTTTTTAGAGCGGACTGTATCAAGTACCATTCGTTTTCTATATACAAATGGTGTTGTTTTTCTACATGTAGATAAAGGACATTGAGTTTTTCTAGGACTTAGAAGTAAGAAAATTGCTGGGTGAGTTAAATGGGCTTGGCCCAAAGATTTGAGGTCTTTGGGATTTCGTAGAGCACATCACTTGTAGCCAATAGTTTAATATAGTAATGACCAGTCGCCATAGTACACATTGCAGTGTAGCCGATTTCAATTAGCAAAATGACCAGGCAAAAATCCAAAAGTGGAAAAAATGGTTCCATTGCTGTTGGTAAAAGTTTAATCCGATGTATTTTGTGACGAGAAATCGAATGGTGCAAATCGCGTGGCTCTCCGACCAATACTTTTTGGCTGTAGCGACGTGTAAATAATGATTGAAGTCACAATCACGTGCCAGCAACGGCTCGTACTCCTTGGAAAAAAGGGGAAATTTGCAATTTTTTCAACATTTGCCGATGCCTGGCACACTTCCGCATGTTTTGGCACCTGTTTGATGTGGGTGAGTGTTCAATTGTAGTTTTTTAGAGCGGACTGTATCAAGTACCATTCGTTTTCTATATACAAATGGTGTTGTTTTTCTACATGTAGATAAAGACATTGAGATTGTCTTGGACTTAGAAGTAGGAAAATTGCTGGGTGAGTTAAATGGGCTTGGCCCAAAGATTTGAGTCTTCTTAGCCACCGAAGAGCACATAACTTGTAGCAAAAAGTTTAATATAGTAATGACCAGTCCGCCATGGTACACATTACAGTGGAGCCGATTTAAATTAGCAAAATGACCATGCAAAAATCCAAAAGTGGAAAAAATGTTCCAATGCTGTTGGTAAATATCTAATCCTATTTTGTGGCGAGAAATCGAATGGTACAAACTGCGTGGCTCTCCGACCAATACTTTTGGCTGTAGCGACGTGTAAATAATGATTGAAGTCACAATCACGTGCCCAGCAACGGCTTGTACTCTTTGGAAACCAGGGAAATTTGCAATTTTTTCCACACCTGCCGATGCCTGGCACACTTCCGCATCTTTTGGCACCTGTTTGATGTGGGTGAGTGTTCAATTGTAGTTTTTAGAGCAGACTGTATCAAGTACCATTCGTTTTCTATATACAAATGGTGTTGTTTTTCTACATGTAGATAAAGACATTGAGTTTTTCTTGGACTTAGAAGTAAGAAAATTGCTGGGTGAGTTAAATGGGCTTGGCCCAAAGATTTGAGGTCTTCTGGGCTACCGAAGGGCACATAACTTATAGCCAAATGTTTAATATAATAATGACCAGACGCCATGGTACACATTACAGTGTAGCCGATTTAAATTAGCAAAATGACCATGCAAAAATACAAAAGTGGAAAAAATGTTCCAATGCTGTTGATAAATATCTAATCCGATGTATTTTGTGACCAGAAATCGAATGGTGCAAATCGCGTGGCTCTCCGACCAATACTTTTGGCTGTAGCGACGTGTAAATAATGATTGAAGTCACAATCACGTGCCCACCAACGGCTCGTACTCCTTGGAAACCAGAGAAATTTGCAATTTTTTCAACACCTGCCGATGCCTGGCACACTTCCGCATCTTTTGGCATCTGTTTAATGTGGGTGAGTGTTCAATTGTAGTTTTTAGAGCGGACTGTATCAAGTACCATTCGTTTTCTATATACAAATGGTGTTGTTTTTCTACATGTAGATAAAGACATTGAGTTTTTCTAGGACTTAGAAGTAAGAAAATTGCTGGGTGAGTTAAATGGGCTTGGCCCAAAGATTTGAGGTCTTTGGGATTTCGTAGAGCACATCACTTGTAGCCAATAGTTTAATATAGTAATGACCAGTCGCCATAGTACACATTGCAGTGTAGCCGATTTCAATTAGGAAAATGACCAGGCAAAAATCCAAAAGTGGAAAAATGGTTCCATTGCTGTTGGTAAAAGTTTAATCCGATGTATTTTGTGACGAGAAATCGAATGGTGCAAATCGCGTGGCTCTCCGACCAATACTTTTGGCTGTAGCGACGTGTAAATAATGATTGAAGTCACAATCACGTGCCCAGCAACGGCTCGTACTCCTTGGAAAAAAGGGAAATTTGCAATTTTTTCAACATTTGCCGATGCCTGGCACACTTCCGCATGTTTTGGCACCTGTTTGATGTGGGTGAGTGTTCAATTGTAGTTTTTAGAGCGGACTGTATCAAGTACCATTCCTTTTCTATATACAAATGGTGTTGTTTTTCTACATGTAGATAAAGACATTGAGTTTGTCTTGGACTTAGAAGTAGGAAAATTGCTGGGTGAGTTAAATGGGCTTGGCCCAAAGATTTGAGGTCTTCTTAGCCACCGAAGAGCACATAACTTGTAGCAAAAAGTTTAATATAGTAATGACCAGTCGCCATGGTACACATTACAGTGTAGCCGATTTAAATTAGCAAAATGACCATGCAAAAATCCAAAAGTGGAAAAAATGTTCCAATGCTGTTGGTAAATATCTAATCCGATGTATTTTGTGGCGAGAAATCGAATGGTACAAACTGCGTGGCTCTCCGACCAATACTTTTGGCTGTAGCGACGTGTAAATAATGATTGAAGTCACAATCACGTGCCCAGCAACGGCTTGTACTCTTTGGAAACCAGGGAAATTTGCAATTTTTTCCACACCTGCCGATGCCTGGCACACTTCCGCATCTTTTGGCACCTGTTTGATGTGGGTGAGTGTTCAATTGTAGTTTTTAGAGCGGACTGTATCAAGTACCATTCGTTTTCTATATACAAATGGTGCTGTTTTTCTACATGTAGATAAAGACATTGAGATTGTCTTGGACTTAGAAGTAAGAAAATTGCTGGGTGAGTTAAATGGGCTTGGCCCAAATATTTGAGGTCTTCTGGGCTACCGAAGGGCACATAACTTATAGCCAAATGTTTAATATAATAATGACCAGACGCCATGGTACACATTACAGTGTAGCCGATTTCAATTAACAAAATGACCAGGCAAAAATCCAAAAGTGGAAAAATTGTTCCAATGCTGTTGGTAAAAGTTTAATCCGATGTATTTTGTGACGAGAAATCGAATGGTGCAAACCGCGTGGCTCTCCGACCAATACTTTTGGCTGTAGCGACGTGTAAATAATGATTGAAGTCACAATCACGTGCCCAGCAACGGCTCGTACTCCTTGGAAACCAGAGAAATTTGCAATTTTTTCAACACCTGCCGATGCCTGGCACACTTCCGCATGTTTTGGCACCTGTTTGATGTGGGTGAGTGTTCAATTGTAGTTTTTACAGCGGACTGTATCAAGTACCATTCGTTTTCTATATACAAATGGTGTTGTTTTTCTACATGTAGATAAGGACATTGAGTTTGTCTTGGACTTAGAAGTAAGAAAATTGCTGGGTGAGTTAAATGGGCTTGGCCCAAAGATTTGATGTCTTTTGGGCTTCCGTAGAGCACATCACTTGTGGCCAAAAGTTTAATATAGTAATGACCAGTCGCCATAGTACACATTGCAGTGTAGCCGATTTTAATTAGCAAAATGACCAGGCAAAAATCCAAAGTGGAAAAATGGTTTTATTGCTGTTGATAAAAGTTTAATCCGATGTATTTTGTGACGAGAAATCGAATGGTGCAAACCGCGTGGCTCTCCGACCAATACTTTTCGCTGTAGCGACGTGTAAATAATGATTGAAGTCACAATCACGTGCCCAGCAACGGCTTGTACTCCTTGGAAAAAAGGGAAATTTGCAATTTTTTCAACATTTGCCGATGCCTGGCACACTTCCGCATGTTTTGGCACCTGTTTGATGTGGGTGAGTGTTCAATTGTAGTTTTTAGAGCGGACTGTATCAAGTACCATTCGTTTTCTATATACAAATGGTGTTGTTTTTCTACATGTAGATAAAGACATTGAGTTTGTCTTGGACTTAGAAGTAGGAAAATTGCTGGGTGAGTTAAATGGGCTTGGCCCAAAGATTTGAGGTCTTCTTAGCCACCGAAGAGCACATAACTTGTAGCAAAAAGTTTAATATAGTAATGACCAGTCGCCATGGTACACATTACAGTGTAGCCGATTTAAATTAGCAAAATGACCATGCAAAAATCCAAAAGTGGAAAAAATGTTCCAATGCTGTTGGTAAATATCTAATCCGATGTATTTTGTGGCGAGAAATCGAATGGTACAAAGTCCGTGGCTCTCCGACCAATACTTTTGGCTGTAGCGACGTGTAAATAATGATTGAAGTCACAATCACGTGCCCAGCAACGGCTTGTACTCTTTGGAAACCAGGGAAATTTGTAATTTTTTCAACACCTGCCGATGCCTGGCACACTTCCGCATCTTTTGGCACCTGTTTGATGTGGGTGAGTGTTCAATTGTAGTTTTTAGAGCGGACTGTATCAAGTACCATTCGTTTTCTATATACAAATGGTGTTATTTTTCTACATGTAGATAAAGACATTGAGATTGTCTTGGACTTAGAAGTAAGAAAATTGCTGGGTGAGTTAAATGGGCTTGGCCCAAATATTTGAGGTCTTCTGGGCTACCGAAGGGCACATAACTTATAGCCAAATGTTTAATATAATAATGACCAGACGCCATGGTACACATTACAGTGTAGCCGATTTCAATTAACAAAATGACCAGGCAAAAATCCAAAAGTGGAAAAATTGTTCCAATGCTGTTGGTAAAAGTTTAATCCGATGTATTTTGTGACGAGAAATCGAATGGTGCAAACCGCGTGGCTCTCCGACCAATACTTTTGGCTGTAGCGACGTGTAAATAATGATTGAAGTCACAATCACGTCCCCAGCAACGGCTTGTACTCCTTGGAAACCAGGGAAATTTGCAATTTTTTCAACACCTGCCGATGCCTGGCACACTTCCGCATGTTTTGGCACCTGTTTGATGTGGGTGAGTGTTCAATTGTAGTTTTTACAGCGGACTGTATCAAGTACCATTCGTTTTCTATATACAAATGGTGTTGTTTTTCTACATGTAGATAAGGACATTGAGTTTGTCTTGGACTTAGAAGTAAGAAAATTGCTGGGTGAGTTAAATGGGCTTGGCCCAAAGATTTGATGTCTTTTGGGCTTCCGTAGAGCACATCACTTGTGGCCAAAAGTTTAATATAGTAATGACCAGTCGCCATAGTACACATTGCAGTGTAGCCGATTTTAATTAGCAAAATGACCAGGCAAAAATCCAAAGTGGAAAAATGGTTTTATTGCTGTTGATAAAAGTTTAATCCGATGTATTTTGTGACGAGAAATCGAATGGTGCAAACCGCGTGGCTCTCCGACCAATACTTTTGGCTGTAGCGACGTGTAAATAATGATTGAAGTCACAATCACGTGCCCAGCAACGGCTCGTACTCCTTGGAAAAAAGGGAAATTTGCAATTTTTTCAACATTTGCCGATGCCTGGCACACTTCCGCATGTTTTGGCACCTGTTTGATGTGGGTGAGTGTTCAATTGTAGTTTTTAGAGCGGACTGTATCAAGTACCATTCGTTTTCTATATACAAATGGTGTTGTTTTTCTACATGTAGATAAAGACATTGAGTTTGTCTTGGACTTAGAAGTAGGAAAATTGCTGGGTGAGTTAAATGGGCTTGGCCCAAAGATTTGAGGTCTTCTTAGCCACCGAAGAGCACATAACTTGTAGCAAAAAGTTTAATATAGTAATGACCAGTCGCCATGGTACACATTACAGTGTAGCCGATTTAAATTAGCAAAATGACCATGCAAAAATCCAAAAGTGGAAAGAATGTTCCAATGCTGTTGGTAAATATCTAATCCGATGTATTTTGTGGCGAGAAATCGAATGGTACAAACTGCGTGGCTCTCCGACCAATACTTTTGGCTGTAGCGACGTGTAAATAATGATTGAAGTCACAATCACGTGCCCAGCAACGGCTTGTACTCCTTGGAAACCAGGGAAATTAGCAATTTTTTCAACACCTGCCGATGCCTGGCACACTTCCGCATCTTTTGGCACCTGTTTGATGTGGGTGAGTGTTCAATTGTAGTTTTTAGAGCAGACTGTATCAAGTACCATTCGTTTTCTATATACAAATGGTGTTGTTTTTCTACATGTAGATAAAGACATTGAGATTGTCTTGGACTTAGAAGTAAGAAAATTGCTGGGTGAGTTAAATGGGCTTGGCCCAAATATTTGAGGTCTTCTGGGCTACCGAAGGGCACATAACTTATAGCCAAATGTTTAATATAATAATGACCAGACGCCATGGTACACATTACAGTGTAGCCGATTTCAATTAACAAAATGACCAGGCAAAAATCCAAAAGTGGAAAAATTGTTCCAATGCTGTTGGTAAAAGTTTAATCCGATGTATTTTGTGACGAGAAATCGAATGGTGCAAACCGCATGGCTCTCCGACCAATACTTTTGGCTGTAGCGACGTGTAAATAATGATTTAAGTCACAATCACGTCCCCAGCAACGGCTTGTACTCCTTGGAAACCAGGGAAATTTGCAATTTTTTCAACACCTGCCGATGCCTGGCACACTTCCGCATGTTTTGGCACCTGTTTGATGTGGGTGAGTGTTCAATTGTAGTTTTTAGAGCGGACTGTATCAAGTACCATTCGTTTTCTATATACAAATGGTGTTGTTTTTCTACATGTAGATAAAGACATTGAGTTTTTCTTGGACTTAGAAGTAAGAAAATTGCTGGGTGAGTTAAATGGGCTTGGCCCAAAGACTTGAGGTCTTCTGGGCTTCTGTAGAGCACATAACTTGTAGCCAAATGTTTAATATAGTAATAACCAGTCGCCATAGTACACATTGCAGTGTAGCCGATTTCAATTAGGAAAATGACCAGGCAAAAATCCAAAAGTGGAAAAATGGTTCCATTGCTGTTGGTAAAAGTTTAATCCGATGTATTTTGTGACGAGAAATCGAATGGTGCAAATCGCGTGGCTCTCCGACCAATACTTTTGGCTGTAGCGACGTGTAAATAATGATTGAAGTCATAATCACGTGCCCAGCAACGGCTCGTACTCCTTGGAAAAAAGGGAAATTTGCAATTTTTTCAACATTTGCCGATGCCTGGCACACTTCCGCATGTTTTGGCACCTGTTTGATGTGGGTGAGTGTTCAATTGTAGTTTTTAGAGCGGACTGTATCAAGTACCATTCCTTTTCTATATACAAATGGTGTTGTTTTTCCACATGTAGATAAAGACATTGAGTTTGTCTTGGACTTAGAAGTAGGAAAATTGCTGGGTGAGTTAAATGGGCTTGGCCCAAAGATTTGAGGTCTTCTTAGCCACCGAAGAGCACATAACTTGTAGCAAAATGTTTAATATAGTAATGACCAGTCGCCATGGTACACATTACAGTGTAGCCGATTTAAATTAGCAAAATGACCATGCAAAAATCCAAAAGTGGAAAAAATGTTCCAATGCTGTTGGTAAATATCTAATCCGATGTATTTTGTGGCGAGAAATCGAATGGTACAAACTGCGTGGCTCTCCGACCAATACTTTTGGCTGTAGCGACGTGTAAATAATGATTGAAGTCACAATCACGTGCCCAGCAACGGCTTGTACTCTTTGGAAACCAGGGAAATTTGCAATTTTTTCCACACCTGCCGATGCCTGGCACACTTCCGCATCTTTTGGCACCTGTTTGATGTGGGTGAGTGTTCAATTGTAGTTTTTAGAGCGGACTGTATCAAGTACCATTCGTTTTCTATATACAAATGGTGTTGTTTTTCTACATGTAGATAAAGACATTGAGATTGTCTTGGACTTAGAAGTAAGAAAATTGCTGGGTGAGTTAAATGGGCTTGGCCCAAATATTTGAGGTCTTCTGGGCTACCGAAGGGCACATAACTTATAGCCAAATGTTTAATATAATAATGACCAGACGCCATGGTACACATTACAGTGTAGCCGATTTCAATTAACAAAATGACCAGGCAAAAATCCAAAAGTGGAAAAATTGTTCCAATGCTGTTGGTAAAAGTTTAATCCGATGTATTTTGTGACGAGAAATCGAATGGTGCAAACCGCGTGGCTCTCCGACCAATACTTTTCGCTGTAGCGACGTGTAAATAATGATTGAAGTCACAATCACGTGCCCAGCAACGGCTCGTACTCCTTGGAAACCAGAGAAATTTGCAATTTTTTCAACACCTGCCGATGCCTGGCACACTTCCGCATGTTTTGGCACCTGTTTGATGTGGGTGAGTGTTCAATTGTAGTTTTTACAGCGGACTGTATCAAGTACCATTCGTTTTCTATATACAAATGGTGTTGTTTTTCTACATGTAGATAAGGACATTGAGTTTGTCTTGGACTTAGAAGTAAGAAAATTGCTGGGTGAGTTAAATGGGCTTGGCCCAAAGATTTGATGTCTTTTGGGCTTCCGTAGAGCACATCACTTGTGGCCAAAAGTTTAATATAGTAATGACCAGTCGCCATAGTACACATTGCAGTGTAGCCGATTTTAATTAGCAAAATGACCAGGCAAAAATCCAAAGTGGAAAAATGGTTTTATTGCTGTTGATAAAAGTTTAATCCGATGTATTTTGTGACGAGAAATCGAATGGTGCAAACCGCGTGGCTCTCCGACCAATACTTTTCGCTGTAGCGACGTGTAAATAATGATTGAAGTCACAATCACGTGCCCAGCAACGGCTCGTACTCCTTGGAAAAAAGGGAAATTTGCAATTTCTTCAACATTTGCCGATGCCTGGCACACTTCCGCATGTTTTGGCACCTGTTTGATGTGGGTGAGTGTTCAATTGTAGTTTTTAGAGCGGACTGTATCAAGTACCATTCGTTTTCTATATACAAATGGTGTTGTTTTTCTACATGTAGATAAAGACATTGAGTTTGTCTTGGACTTAGAAGTAGGAAAATTGCTGGGTGAGTTAAATGGGCTTGGCCCAAAGATTTGAGGTCTTCTTAGCCACCGAAGAGCACATAACTTGTAGCAAAAAGTTTAATATAGTAATGACCAGTCGCCATGGTACACATTACAGTGTAGCCGATTTAAATTAGCAAAATGACCATGCAAAAATCCAAAAGTGGAAAAAATGTTCCAATGCTGTTGGTAAATATCTAATCCGATGTATTTTGTGGCGAGAAATCGAATGGTACAAAGTCCGTGGCTCTCCGACCAATACTTTTGGCTGTAGCGACGTGTAAATAATGATTGAAGTCACAATCACGTGCCCAGCAACGGCTTGTACTCCTTGGAAACCAGGGAAATTTGTAATTTTTTCAACACCTGCCGATGCCTGGCACACTTCCGCATCTTTTGGCACCTGTTTGATGTGGGTGAGTGTTCAATTGTAGTTTTTAGAGCGGACTGTATCAAGTACCATTCGTTTTCTATATACAAATGGTGTTGTTTTTCTACATGTAGATAAAGACATTGAGTTTGTCTTGGACTTAGAAGTAGGAAAATTGCTGGGTGAGTTAAATGGGCTTGGCCCAAAGATTTGAGGTCTTCTTAGCCACCGAAGAGCACATAACTTGTAGCAAAAAGTTTAATATAGTAATGACCAGTCGCCATGGTACACATTACAGTGTAGCCGATTTAAATTAGCAAAATGACCATGCAAAAATCCAAAAGTGGAAAAAATGTTCCAATGCTGTTGGTAAATATCTAATCCGATGTATTTTGTGGCGAGAAATCGAATGGTACAAAGTCCGTGGCTCTCCGACCAATACTTTTGGCTGTAGCGACGTGTAAATAATGATTGAAGTCACAATCACGTGCCCAGCAACGGCTTGTACTCCTTGGAAACCAGGGAAATTTGTAATTTTTTCAACACCTGCCGATGCCTGGCACACTTCCGCATCTTTTGGCACCTGTTTGATGTGGGTGAGTGTTCAATTGTAGTTTTTAGAGCGGACTGTATCAAGTACCATTCGTTTTCTATATACAAATGGTGTTGTTTTTCCACATTTAGATAAAGACATTGAGATTGTCTTGGACTTAGAAGTAAGAAAATTGCTGGGTGAGTTAAATGGGCTTGGCCCAAATATTTGAGGTCTTCTGGGCTACCGAAGGGCACATAACTTATAGCCAAATGTTTAATATAATAATGACCAGACGCCATGGTACACATTACAGTGTAGCCGATTTCAATTAACAAAATGACCAGGCAAAAATCCAAAAGTGGAAAAATTGTTCCAATGCTGTTGGTAAAAGTTTAATCCGATGTATTTTGTGACCAGAAATCGAATGGTGCAAACCGCATGGCTCTCCGACCAATACTTTTGGCTGTAGCGACGTGTAAATAATGATTTAAGTCACAATCACGTCCCCAGCAACGGCTTGTACTCCTTGGAAACCAGGGAAATTTGCAATTTTTTCAACACCTGCCGATGCCTGGCACACTTCCGCATGTTTTGGCACCTGTTTGATGTGGGTGAGTGTTCAATTGTAGTTTTTACAGCGGACTGTATCAAGTACCATTCGTTTTCTATATACAAATGGTGTTGTTTTTCTACATGTAGATAAAGACATTGAGATTTTCTTGGACTTAGAAGTAAGAAAATTGCTGGGTGAGTTAAATGGGCTTGGCCCAAAGATTTGAGGTCTTCTGGGCTACCGAAGGGCACATAACTTATAGCCAAATGTTTAATATAATAATGACCAGACGCCATGGTACACATTACAGTGTAGCCGATTTCAATTAACAAAATGACCAGGCAAAAATCCAAAAGTGGAAAAATTGTTCCAATGCTGTTGGTAAAAGTTTAATCCGATGTATTTTGTGACGAGAAATCGAATGGTGCAAACCGCGTGGCTCTCCGACCAATACTTTTGGCTGTAGCGACGTGTAAATAATGATTGAAGTCACAATCACGTGCCCAGCAACGGCTCGTACTCCTTGGAAACCAGAGAAATTTGCAATTTTTTCAACACCTGCCGATGCCTGGCACACTT
Source organism: Liolophura sinensis (assembly GCF_032854445.1). Taxonomy (NCBI): domain Eukaryota; kingdom Metazoa; phylum Mollusca; class Polyplacophora; order Chitonida; family Chitonidae; genus Liolophura; species Liolophura sinensis. The sequence goes on along the minus strand of NW_027018174.1, from coordinate 12,871 downwards.
CCGCATGTTTTGGCACCTGTTTGATGTGGGTGAGTGTTCAATTGTAGTTTTTACAGCGGACTGTATCAAGTACCATTCGTTTTCTATATACAAATGGTGTTGTTTTTCTACATGTAGATAAGGACATTGAGTTTGTCTTGGACTTAGAAGTAAGAAAATTGCTGGGTGAGTTAAATGGGCTTGGCCCAAAGATTTGATGTCTTTTGGGCTTCCGTAGAGCACATCACTTGTGGCCAAAAGTTTAATATAGTAATGACCAGTCGCCATAGTACACATTGCAGTGTAGCCGATTTTAATTAGCAAAATGACCAGGCAAAAATCCAAAGTGGAAAAATGGTTTTATTGCTGTTGATAAAAGTTTAATCCGATGTATTTTGTGACGAGAAATCGAATGGTGCAAACCGCGTGGCTCTCCGACCAATACTTTTCGCTGTAGCGACGTGTAAATAATGATTGAAGTCACAATCACGTGCCCAGCAACGGCTCGTACTCCTTGGAAAAAAGGGAAATTTGCAATTTTTTCAACATTTGCCGATGCCTGGCACACTTCCGCATGTTTTGGCACCTGTTTGATGTGGGTGAGTGTTCAATTGTAGTTTTTAGAGCGGACTGTATCAAGTACCATTCGTTTTCTATATACAAATGGTGTTGTTTTTCTACATGTAGATGAAGACATTGAGTTTGTCTTGGACTTAGAAGTAGGAAAATTGCTGGGTGAGTTAAATGGGCTTGGCCCAAAGATTTGAGGTCTTCTTAGCCACCGAAGAGCACATAACTTGTAGCAAAAAGTTTAATATAGTAATGACCAGTCGCCATGGTACACATTACAGTGTAGCCGATTTAAATTAGCAAAATGACCATGCAAAAATCCAAAAGTGGAAAAAATGTTCCAATGCTGTTGGTAAATATCTAATCCGATGTATTTTGTGGCGAGAAATCGAATGGTACAAAGTCCGTGGCTCTCCGACCAATACTTTTGGCTGTAGCGACGTGTAAATAATGATTGAAGTCACAATCACGTGCCCAGCAACGGCTTGTACTCCTTGGAAACCAGGGAAATTTGTAATTTTTTCAACACCTGCCGATGCCTGGCACACTTCCGCATCTTTTGGCACCTGTTTGATGTGGGTGAGTGTTCAATTGTAGTTTTTAGAGCGGACTGTATCAAGTACCATTCGTTTTCTATATACAAATGGTGTTGTTTTTCTACATGTAGATAAAGACATTGAGATTGTCTTGGACTTAGAAGTAAGAAAATTGCTGGGTGAGTTAAATGGGCTTGGCCCAAATATTTGAGGTCTTCTGGGCTACCGAAGGGCACATAACTTATAGCCAAATGTTTAATATAATAATGACCAGACGCCATGGTACACATTACAGTGTAGCCGATTTCAATTAACAAAATGACCAGGCAAAAATCCAAAAGTGGAAAAATTGTTCCAATGCTGTTGGTAAAAGTTTAATCCGATGTATTTTGTGACGAGAAATCGAATGGTGCAAACCGCATGGCTCTCCGACCAATACTTTTGGCTGTAGCGACGTGTAAATAATGATTTAAGTCACAATCACGTCCCCAGCAACGGCTTGTACTCCTTGGAAACCAGGGAAATTTGCAATTTTTTCAACACCTGCCGATGCCTGGCACACTTCCGCATGTTTTGGCACCTGTTTGATGTGGGTGAGTGTTCAATTGTAGTTTTTAGAGCGGACTGTATCAAGTACCATTCGTTTTCTATATACAAATGGTGTTGTTTTTCTACATGTAGATAAAGACATTGAGTTTTTCTTGGACTTAGAAGTAAGAAAATTGCTGGGTGAGTTAAATGGGCTTGGCCCAAAGATTTGAGGTCTTCTGGGCTACCGAAGAGCACATAACTTGTAGCCAAATGTTTAATATAGTAATGACCAGTCGCCATAGTACACATTGCAGTGTAGCCGATTTCAATTAGCAAAATGACCATGCAAAAATCCAAAAGTGGAAAAAATGTTCCAATGCTGTTGGTAAAAGTTTAATCCGATGTATTTTGTGACGAGAAATCGAATGGTGCAAACCGCGTGGCTCTCCGACCAATACTTTTGGCTGTAGCGACGTGTAAATAATGATTGAAGTCACAATCACGTGCCCAGAAACGGCTTGTACTCCTTGGAAACCAGAGAAATTTTCAATTTTTTCAACACCTGCCGATGCCTGGCACACTTCCGCATGTTTTGGCACCTGTTTGATGTGGGTGAGTGTTCATTTGTGGTTTTTAGAGCAGACTGTATCAAGTACCATTCGTTTTCTATATAGAAATGGTGTTGATTTTCTAGATGTAGGTAAAGACATTAAGTTTGCTTCGACTTAGAAGTAAGAAAATTGCTGGGGTGAGTTTAAATGGGCTTGGCCCAAAGATTTGAGGTCTTCTGGGCTTCCGAAGAGCACATAACTTGTAGCCAAAAGTTTAATGTAGTAATGACCAGTCGCCATAGTACACACTGCAGTGTAGCCGATTTCAATTAGCAAAATGACCATGCAAAAATCCAAAAGTGGAAAAACTGTTCCAATGCTTTTTGTAAAAGTCTAATCCGATGTATTTTGTGACGAGAAATCGAATGGTGCAAACCGCGTGGCTCTCCGACCAATACTTTTGGCTGTAGCGACGTGTAAATAATGATTGAAGTCACAATCACGTGCCCAGCAACGGCTCGTACTCCTTGGAAACCAGGGAAATTTGCAAGGTTTTCAACACCTGCCGATGCCTGGCACACTTCCGCATGTTTTGGCACCTGTTTGATGTGGTGAGTGTTTCAATTGTAGTTTTTAGAGCAGACTGTATCAAGTAACATTCGTTTACTATATACAAATGGTGTTGTTTTTCTACATGTAGATAAAGACATTGAGATTGTCTTGGACTTAGAAGTAAGAAAAATGCTGGATGAGTTAAATGGGCTTGGCCCAAAGATTTGAGGTCTTCTGGGCTTCCGAAGAGCACATAACTTGTAGCCAAAAGTTTAATATAATAAGGACCAGTCGCCATGGTACACATTGCAGTGTAGCCGATTTCAATTAGCAAAATCACCAGGCAAAAATCCAAAAGTGGAAAAATTGTTCCAATGCTGTTGGTAAAACCTTAATACGATGTATTTTGTGACGAGAAATCGAAAGGTGCAAACCGCGTGGCTCTCCGACCAATACTTTTGGCTGTAGCGACGTGTAAATAATGATTGAAGTCACAATCACGTGCCCAGCAACGGCTTGTACTCCTTGGAAACCAGGGAAATTTGCAATTTTTTCAACATCTGCCGATGTCTGGCACACTTGCGCATCTTTTGGCACCTGTTTGATGTGGGTGAGTGTTCAATTTGTAGTTTTTAGAGCAGACTGTATCAAGTACCATTCGTTTTCTATATACAATGGGTGTTGTTTTTCTACATGTAGATAAAGACATTGAGATTTTCTTGGACTTAGAAGTAAGAAAAATGCTGGGTGAGTTAAATGGGCTTTGCCCAAAGATTTGAGGTCTTCTGGGCTACCGAAGGGCACATAACTTATAGCCAAATGTTTAATATAATAATGACCAGACGCCATGGTACACATTACAGTGTAGCCGATTTAAATTAGCAAATGACCATGAAAAAATCCAAAAGTGGAAAAATTGTTCCAAATGCTTTTGGTAAAACGTTAACCCGATGTATTTTGTGACGAGAACTCGAATGGTGCAAACCGCGTGGCTCTCCGACCAATACTTTTGGCTGTAGCGACGTGTAAATAATGATTGAAGTCACAATCACGTGCCCAGCAACGGCTTGTACTCCTTGGAAACCAGGGAAATTTGCAATTTTTTCAACACCTGCCGATGCCTGGCACACTTCCGCATGTTTTGGCACCTGTTTGATGTGGGTGAGTGTTCAATTGTAGTTTTTAGAGCAGACTGTATCAAGTACCATTCGTTTTCTATATACAAATGGTGTTGTTTTTCTACATGTAGATAAAGACATTGAGTTTGTCTTGGACTTAGAAGTAAGAAAAATGCTGGGTGAGTTAAATGGGCTTGGCCCAAAGATTTGAGGTCTTCTGGGCTACCGAAGGGCACATAACTTATAGCCAAATGTTTAATATAATAATGACCAGACGCCATGGTACACATTACAGTGTAGCCGATTTAAATTAGCAAAATGACCATGCAAAAATCCAAAGTGGAAAAAATGTTCCAATGCTGTTGGTAAATATCTAATCCGATGTATTTTGTGACCAGAAATCGAATGGTGCAAATCGCGTGGCTCTCCGACCAATACTTTTGGCTGTAGCGACGTGTAAATAATGATTGAAGTCACAATCACGTGCCCAGCAACGGCTTGTACTCCTTGGAAACCAGAGAAATTTGCAATTTTTTTCAACACCTGCCGATGCCTGGCACACTTCCGCATCTTTTGGCATCTGTTTAATGTGGGTGAGTGTTCAATTGTAGTTTTTAGAGCGGGACTGTATCAAGTACCATTCGTTTTCTATATACAAATGGTGTTGTTTTTCTACATGTAGATAAAGACATTGAGTTTTTCTAGGACTTAGAAGTAAGAAAATTGCTGGGTGAGTTAAATGGGCTTGGCCCAAAGATTTGAGGTCTTTGGGATTTCGTAGAGCACATCACTTGTAGCAATAGTTTAATATAGTAATGACCAGTCGCCATAGTACACATTGCAGTGTAGCCGATTTCAATTAGCAAAATGACCAGGCAAAAATCCAAAAGTGGAAAAATGGTTCCATTGCTGTTGGTAAAAGTTTAATCCGATGTATTTTGTGACGAGAAATCGAATGGTGCAAATCGCGTGGCTCTCCGACCAATACTTTTGGCTGTAGCGACGTGTAAATAATGATTGAAGTCACAATCACGTGCCCAGCAACGGCTCGTACTCCTTGGAAAAAAGGGAATTTGCAATTTTTTCAACATTTGCCGATGCTGGCACACTTCCGCATGTTTTGGCACCTGTTTGATGTGGGTGAGTGTTCAATTGTAGTTTTTAGAGCGGACTGTATCAAGTACCATTCGTTTTCTATATACAAAATGGTGTTGTTTTTCTACATGTAGATAAAGACATTAAGTTTTTCTAGGACTTAGAAGTAAGAAAATTGCTGGATGAGTTAAATGGGCTTGGCCCAAAGATTTGAGGTCTTTGGGATTTCGTAGAGCACATCACTTGTAGCCAATAGTTTAATATAGTAATGACCAGTCGCCATAGTACACATTGCAGTGTAGCCGATTTCAATTAGCAAAATGACCAGGCAAAAATCCAAAAGTGGAAAAATGGTTCCATTGCTGTTGGTAAAAGTTTAATCGATGTATTTTGTGACGAGAAATCGAATGGTGCAAATCGCGTGGCTCTCCGACCAATACTTTTGGCTGTAGCGACGTGTAAATAATGATTGAAGTCACAATCACGTGCCCAGCAACGGCTCGTACTCCTTGGAAAAAAGGGAAATTTGCAATTTTTTTCAACATTTGCCGATGCCTGGCACACTTCCGCATGTTTTGGCACTGTTTGATGGTGGGTGAGTGTTCAATTGTAGTTTTTTAGAGCGGACTGTATCAAGTACCATTCGTTTTCTATATACAAATGGTGTTGTTTTTCTACATGTAGATAAAGACATGAGATTGTCTTGGACTTAGAAGTAGGAAAATTGCTGGGTGAGTTAAATGGGCTTGGCCCAAAGATTTGAGGTCTTCTTAGCCACCGAAGAGCACATAACTTGTAGCAAAAAGTTTAATATAGTAATGACCAGTCGCCATGGTACACATTACAGTGTAGCCGATTTAAATTAGCAAAATGACCATGCAAAAATCCAAAAGTGGAAAAAATGTTCCAATGCTGTTGGTAAATATCTAATCCGATGTATTTTGTGACCAGAAATCGAATGGTGCAAATCGCGTGGCTCTCCGACCAATACGTTTGGCTGTAGCGAAGTGTAAATAATGATTGAAGTCACAATCACGTGCCCAGCAACGGCTCGTACTCCTTGGAAAAAAGGGAAATTTGCAATTTTTTCAACACCTGCCGATGCCTGGCACACTTCCGCATCTTTTGGCATCTGTTTAATGTGGGTGAGTGTTCAATTGTAGTTTTTTAGAGCGGACTGTATCAAGTACCATTCGTTTTCTATATACAAATGGTGTTGTTTTTCTACATGTAGATAAAGACATTGAGTTTTTCTAGGACTTAGAAGTAAGAAAATTGCTGGGTGAGTTAAATGGGCTTGGCCCAAAGATTTGAGGTCTTTGGGATTTCGTAGAGCACATCACTTGTAGCCAATAGTTTAATATAGTAATGACCAGTCGCCATAGTACACATTGCAGTGTAGCCGATTTCAATTAGCAAAATGACCAGGCAAAAAATCAAAAGTGGAAAAAATGGTTCCATTGCTGTTGGTAAAGTTTAATCCGATGTATTTTGTGACGAGAAATCGAATGGTGCAAATCGCGTGGCTCTCCGACCAATACTTTTGGCTGTAGCGACGTGTAAATAATGATTGAAGTCACAATCACGTGCCCAGCAACGGCTCGTACTCCTTGGAAAAAAAGGGAAATTTGCAATTTTTTCAACATTTGCCGATGCCTGGCACACTTCCGCATGTTTTGGCACCTGTTTGATGTGGGTGAGTGTTTCAATTGTAGTTTTTAGAGCGGACTGTATCAAGTACCATCGTTTTCTATATACAAATGGTGTTGTTTTTCTACATGTAGATAAAGACATGAGTTTGTCTTGACTTAGAAGTAGGAAAATTGCTGGGTGAGTTAAATGGGCTTGGCCCAAAGATTTGAGGTCTTCTTAGCCACCGAAGAGCACATAACCTTGTAGCAAAAAGTTTAATATAGTAATGACCAGTCGCCATGGTACACATTACAGTGTAGCCGATTTAAATTAGCAAAATGACCATGCAAAAATCCAAAAGTGGAAAAAATGTTCCAATGCTGTTGGTAAATATCTAATCCGATGTATTTTGTGGCGAGAAATCGAATGGTACAAACTGCGTGGCTCTCCGACCAATACTTTTGGCTGTAGCGACGTGTAAATAATGATTGAAGTCACAATCACGTGCCCAGCAACGGCTTGTACTCTTTGGAAACCAGGGAAATTTGCAATTTTTTCAACACCTGCCGATGCCTGGCACACTTCCGCATCTTTTGGCACCTGTTTGATGTGGGTGAGTGTTCAATTGTAGTTTTTAGAGCGGACTGTATCAAGTACCATTCGTTTTTCTATATACAAATGGTGTTGTTTTTCTACATGTAGATAAAGACATTGAGATTGTCTTGGACTTAGAAGTAAGAAAATTGCTGGGTGAGTTAAATGGGCTTGGCCCAAATATTTGAGGTCTTCTGGGCTACCGAAGGGCACATAACTTATAGCCAAATGTTTAATATAATAATGACCAGACGCCATGGTACACATTACAGTGTAGCCGATTTCAATTAGCAAAATGACCAGGCAAAAATCCAAAAGTGGAAAAATTGTTCCAATGCTGTTGGTAAAAGTTTAATCCGATGTATTTTGTGACGAGAAATCGAATGGTGCAAACCGCGTGGCTCTCCGACCAATACTTTTGGCTGTAGCGACGTGTAAATAATGATTGAAGTCACAATCACGTGCCCAGCAACGGCTCGTACTCCTTGGAAACCAGAGAAATTTGCAATTTTTTCAACACCTGCCGATGCCTGGCACACTTCCGCATGTTTTGGCACCTGTTTGATGTGGGTGAGTGTTCAATTGTAGTTTTTACAGCGGACTGTATCAAGTACACATTCGTTTTCTATATACAAATGGTGTTGTTTTTCTACATGTAGATAAGGACATTGAGTTTGTCTTGGACTTAGAAGTAAGAAAATTGCTGGGTGAGTTTAATTGGTATGGCCCAGAGATTTGATGTCTTTTGGGCTTCCGTAGAGCACATCACTTGTGGCCAAAAGTTTAATATAGTAATGACCAGTCGCCATAGTACACATTGCAGTGTAGCCGATTTTAATTAGCAAAATGACCAGGCAAAAATCCAAAGTGGAAAAATGGTTTCATTGCTGTTGATAAAAGTTTAATCCGATGTATTTTGTGACGAGAAATCGAATGGTGCAAACCGCATGGCTCTCCGACCAATACTTTTGGCTGTAGCGACGTGTAAATAATGATTGAAGTCACAATCACGTGCCCAGCAACGGCTCGTACTCCTTGGAAAAAAGGGGAAATTTGCAATTTTTTCAACATTTGCCGATGCCTGGCACACTTCCGCATGTTTTGGCACCTGTTTGATGTGGGTGAGTGTTCAATTGTAGTTTTTAGAGCGGACTGTATCAAGTACCATTCGTTTTCTATATACAAATGGTGTTGTTTTTCTACATGTAGATAAAGACATTGAGTTTTTCTTGGACTTAGAAGTAGGAAAATTGCTGGGTGAGTTAAATGGGCTTAGCCCAAAGATTTGAGGTCTTCTTAGCCACCGAAGAGCACATAACTTGTAGCAAAAAGTTTAATATAGTAATGACCAGTCGCCATGGTACACATTACAGTGTAGCCGATTTAAATTAGCAAAATGACCATGCAAAAATCCAAAAGTGGAAAAAATGTTCCAATGCTGTTGGTAAATATCTAATCCGATGTATTTTGTGGCGAGAAATCGAATGGTACAAAGTGCGTGGCTCTCCGACCAATACTTTTGGCTGTAGCGACGTGTAAATAATGATTGAAGTCACAATCACGTGCCCAGCAACGGCTTGTACTCCTTGGAAACCAGGGAAATTAGCAATTTTTTCAACACCTGCCGATGCCTGGCACACTTCCGCATCTTTTGGCACCTGTTTTGATGTGGGTGAGTGTTCAATTGTAGTTTTTAGAGCAGACTGTATCAAGTACCATTCGTTTTCTATATACAAATGGTGTTGTTTTTCTACATGTAGATAAAGACATTGAGATTGTCTTGGACTTAGAAGTAAGAAAATTGCTGGGTGAGTTAAATGGGCTTGGCCCAAATATTTGAGGTCTTCTGGGCTACCGAAGGGCACATAACTTATAGCCAAATGTTTAATATAATAATGACCAGACGCCATGGTACACATTACAGTGTAGCCGATTTCAATTAACAAAATGACCAGGCAAAAATCCAAAAGTGGAAAAATTGTTCCAATGCTGTTGGTAAAAGTTTAATCCGATGTATTTTGTGACGAGAAATCGAATGGTGCAAACCGCATGGCTCTCCGACCAATACTTTTGGCTGTAGCGACGTGTAAATAATGATTTAAGTCACAATCACGTCCCCAGCAACGGCTTGTACTCCTTGGAAACCAGGGAAATTTGCAATTTTTTCAACACCTGCCGATGCCTGGCACACTTCCGCATGTTTTGGCACCTGTTTGATGTGGGTGAGTGTTCAATTGTAGTTTTTAGAGCGGACTGTATCAAGTACCATTCGTTTTCTATATACAAATGGTGTTGTTTTTCTACATGTAGATAAAGACATTGAGTTTTTCTTGGACTTAGAAGTAAGAAAATTGCTGGGTGAGTTAAATGGGCTTGGCCCAAAGACTTGAGGTCTTCTGGGCTTCTGTAGAGCACATAACTTGTAGCCAAATGTTTAATATAGTAATAACCAGTCGCCATAGTACACATTGCAGTGTAGCCGATTTCAATTAGCAAAATGACCAGGCAAAAATACAAAAGTGGAAAAAATGTTCCAATGCTGTTGCTACATATTTAATCCGATGTATTTTGTGACGAGAAATCGAATGGTACAAACCGCGTGGCTCTCCGACCAATACTTTTGGCTGTAGCGACGTGTAAATAATGATTAAAGTCACAATCACGTGCCCAGCAACGGCTTGTACTCCTTGGAAACCAGACAAATTTTCAATTTTTTCAACACCTGCCGATGCCTGGCACACTTCCGCATGTTTTGACACCTGTTTGATGTGGGTGAGTGTTCAATTGTAGTTTTTAGAGCGGACTGTATCAAGTACCATTCGTTTTCTATATACAAATGGTGTTGTTTTTCTACATGTAGATAAAGACATTGAGTTTTTCTTGGACTTAGAAGTAAGAAAATTGCTGGGTGAGTTAAATGGGCTTGGCCCAAAGATTTGAGGTCTTCTGGGCTACCGAAGAGCACATAACTTGTAGCCAAATGTTTAATATAGTAATGACCAGTCGCCATAGTACACATTGCAGTGTAGCCGATTTCAATTAGCAAAATGACCAGGCAAAAATCCAAAAGTGGAAAAATTGTTCCAATGCTGTTGGTAAAAGTTTAATCCGATGTATTTTGTGACGAGAAATCGAATGGTGCAAACCGCGTGGCTCTCCGACCAATACTTTTGGCTGTAGCGACGTGTAAATAATGATTGAAGTCACAATCACGTGCCCAGAAACGGCTTGTACTCCTTGGAAACCAGAGAAATTTTCAATTTTTTCAACACCTGCCGATGCCTGGCACACTTCCGCATGTTTTGGCACCTGTTTGATGTGGGTGAGTGTTCAATTGTGGTTTTTAGAGCAGACTGTATCAAGTACCATTCGTTTTCTATATAGAAATGGTGTTGATTTTCTAGATGTAGGTAAAGACATTAAGTTTGCTTCGACTTAGAAGTAAGAAAATTGCTGGGTGAGTTAAATGGGCTTGGCCCAAAGATTTGAGGTCTTCTGGGCTTCCGAAGAGCACATAACTTGTAGCCAAAAGTTTAATGTAGTAATGACCAGTCGCCATAGTACACACTGCAGTGTAGCCGATTTCAATTAGCAAAATGACCATGCAAAAATCCAAAAGTGGAAAAACTGTTCCAATGCTTTTTGTAAAAGTCTAATCCGATGTATTTTGTGACGAGAAATCGAATGGTGCAAACCGCGTGGCTCTCCGACCAATACTTTTGGCTGTAGCGACGTGTAAATAATGATTGAAGTCACAATCACGTGCCCAGCAACGGCTCGTACTCCTTGGAAACCAGGGAAATTTGCAAGGTTTTCAACACCTGCCGATGCCTGGCACACTTCCGCATGTTTTGGCACCTGTTTGATGTGGGTGAGTGTTCAATTGTAGTTTTTAGAGCAGACTGTATCAAGTAACATTCGTTTACTATATACAAATGGTGTTGTTTTTCTACATGTAGATAAAGACATTGAGATTGTCTTGGACTTAGAAGTAAGAAAAATGCTGGATGAGTTAAATGGGCTTGGCCCAAAGATTTGAGGTCTTCTGGGCTTCCGAAGAGCACATAACTTGTAGCCAAAAGTTTAATATAATAAGGACCAGTCGCCATGGTACACATTGCAGTGTAGCCGATTTCAATTAGCAAAATCACCAGGCAAAAATCCAAAAGTGGAAAAATTGTTCCAATGCTGTTGGTAAAACCTTAATACGATGTATTTTGTGACGAGAAATCGAAAGGTGCAAACCGCGTGGCTCTCCGACCAATACTTTTGGCTGTAGCGACGTGTAAATAATGATTGAAGTCACAATCACGTGCCCAGCAACGGCTTGTACTCCTTGGAAACCAGGGAAATTTGCAATTTTTTCAACATCTGCCGATGTCTGGCACACTTCCGCATCTTTTGGCACCTGTTTGATGTGGGTGAGTGTTCAATTGTAGTTTTTAGAGCAGACTGTATCAAGTACCATTCGTTTTCTATATACAAATGGTGTTGTTTTTCTACATGTAGATAAAGACATTGAGATTTTCTTGGACTTAGAATTAAGAAAATTGCTGGGTGAGTTAAATGGGCTTGGCCCAAAGATTTGAGGTCTTCTGGGCTACCGAAGAGCACATAACTTATAGCCAAATGTTTAATATAGTAATGACCAGTCGCCATGGTACACATTACAGTGTAGCCGATTTCAATTAGCAAAATGACCAGGCAAAAATACAAAAGTGGAAAAATTGTTCCAATGCTGTTGGTAAAAGTCTAACCCGATGTATTTTGTGAAGAAAAATCGAATGGTGCAAACCGCGTGGCTCTCCGACAAATACTTTTGGCTGTAGCGACGTGTAAATAATGATTGAAGTCACAATCACGTGCCCAGCAAAGGCTAGTACACCATGGAGACCAGGGAAATTTGCAAGTTTTTCAACACCTGCCGATGCCTGGCACACTTCCGCATGTTTTGGCACCTGTTTGATGTGGGTGAGTGTTCAATTGTAGTTTTTAGAGCAGACTGTATCAAGTACCATTCGTTTTCTATATACAAATGGTGTTGTTTTTCTACATGTAGATAAAGACATTGAGATTGTCTTGGACTTAGAAGTAAGAAAAATGCTGGATGAGTTAAATGGGCTTGGCCCAAAGATTTGAGGTCTTCTGGGCTTCCGAAGAGCACATAACTTGTAGCCAAAAGTTTAATATAGTAATGACCAGTCGCCATGGTACACATTGCCGTGTAGCCGATTTCAATTAGCAAAATCACCAGGCAAAAATCCAAAAGTGGAAAAATTGTTCCAATGCTGTTGGTAAAACCTTAATCCGATGTATTTTGTGACGAGAAATCAAAAGGTGCAAACCGCGTGGCTCTCCGACCAATACTTTTGGCTGCAGCGACGTGTAAATAATGATTGAAGTCACAATCACGTGCCCAGCAACGGCTTGTACTCCTTGGAAACCAGGGAAATTTTCAAGTTTTTCAACACCTGCCGATGCCTGGCACACTTCTGCATCTTTTGGCACCTGTTTGATGTGGGTGAGTGTTCAATTGTAGTTTTTAGAGCAGACTGTATCAAGTACCATTCGTTTTCTATATACAAATGGTGTTGTTTTTCTACATGTAGATAAAGACATTGAGATTTTCTTGGACTTAGAAGTAAGAAAATTGCTGGGTGAGTTAAATGGGCTTGGCCCAAAGATTTGAGGTCTTTTGGGCTTCCGTACAGCA
>NW_027018173.1:0-65335 GCF_032854445.1 Liolophura sinensis | reverse complement strand
AATCCGACGTATTTTGTGACGAGAAATCGAATGGTGCAAACCGCGTTGCTCTCCGACCAATACTTTTGGCTGTAGCCACAATTGAATCATCATTTATGTCAAAATCACGTGCCCAGCAACGGCTCTTACTCCATGGAAACCAAGGAAATTTGCAATTTTTCAACAGCTGGAGATGCCTGACCCAATTGCGCATCTTTTGGCACCTTATTGATGTGGGTCAGTGTTCAATTGTACTTTTTACAGCAGACTGTATCAAGTACCTTGTGTTTTTTATATAAAAATGGTGTGGTTTTTCTACATGTAGATAAAGAGATTAAGTTTATCTTCGACTTAGAGAGTAAGACATTTGCTGGGTGGGTTAAATGGGCTTGGCCCAAAGATTTGACGTCTTCTGGGCTACCGAAGGGCACATAACTTATAATCAAAAGTTGAATATAGTAATGACCAGTCGCGATTGTACATAGTACATGTAGCCGATTTCAATTAGCAAAAGGACCAGGCAAAAATCCAAAAGTGGAAAAAATGCTCCAATGCTGCTGGTAAGAGGCTAATCCGACGTATTTTGTGACGAGAAATCGAATGGTGCAAACCGCGTTGCTCTCCGACCAATACTTTTGGCTGTAGCCACAATTGAATCATCATTTATGTCAAAATCACGTGCCCAGCAACGGCTCTTACTCCATGGAAACCAAGGAAATTTCCAATTTTTCAACACCTGGAGATGCCTGACCCAATTGCGCATCTTTTGGCACCTTATTGATGTGGGTCAGTGTTCAATTGTACTTTTTACAGCAGACTGTATCAAGTACCTTGTGTTTTTTATATAAAAATGGTGTGGTTTTTCTACATGTAGATAAAGACATTGAGTTTATCTTCGACTTAGAAGTAAGACATTTGCTGGGTGAGTTAAATGGGCTTGGCCCAAAGATTTGACATCTTCTGGGCTACCGAAGGGCACACAACTTATAATCAAAAGTTGAATATAGTAATGACCAGTCGCGATGGTACATAGTACATGTAGCCGATTTCAATTAGCAAAAGGACCAGGCAAAAATCCAAAAGTGGAAAAAATGTTCCAATGCTGCTGGTAAGAGGCTAATCCGACGTATTTTGTGACGAGAAATCGAATGGTGCAAACCGCGTTGCTCTCCGACCAATACTTTTGGCTGTAGCCACAATTGAATCATCATTTATGTCAAAATCACGTGCCCAGCAACGGCTCTTACTCCATGGAAACCAAGGAAATTTCCAATTTTTCAACAGCTGGAGATGCCTGACCCAATTGCGCATCTTTTGGCACCTTATTGATGTGGGTCAGTGTTCAATTGTACTTTTTACAGCAGACTGTATCAAGTACCTTGTGTTTTTTATATAAAAATGGTGTGGTTTTTCTACGTGTAGATAAAGACATTGAGTTTATCTTCGACTTAGAAGTAAGACATTTGCTGGGTGAGTTAAATGGGCTTGGCCCAAAGATTTGACGTCTTCTGGGCTACCGAAGGGCACATAACTTATAATCAAAAGTTGAATATAGTAATGACCAGTCGCGATGGTACATAGTACATGTAGCCGATTTCAATTAGCAAAAGGACCAGGCAAAAATCCAAAAGTGGAAAAAATGTTCCAATGCTGCTGGTAAGAGGCTAATCCGACGTATTTTGTGACGAGAAATCGAATGGTGCAAACCGCGTTGCTCTCCGACCAATACTTTTGGCTGTAGCCACAATTGAATCATCATTTATGTCAAAATCACGTGCCCAGCAACGGCTCTTACTCCATGGAAACCAAGGAAATTTGCAATTTTTCAACAGCTGGAGATGCCTGACCCAATTGCGCATCTTTTGGCACCTTATTGATGTGGGTCAGTGTTCAATTGTACTTTTTACAGCAGACTGTATCAAGTACCTTGTGTTTTTTATATAAAAATGGTGTGGTTTTTCTACATGTAGATAAAGACATTGAGTTTATCTTCGACTTAGACGTAAGACATTTGCTGGGTGAGTTAAATGGGCTTGGCCCAAAGATTTGACGTCTTCTGGGCTACCGAAGGGCACATAACTTATAATCAAAAGTTGAATATAGTAATGACCAGTCGCGATGGTACATAGTACATGTAGCCCATTTCAATTAGCAAAAGGACCAGGCAAAAATCCAAAAGTGGAAAAAATGTTCCAATGCTGCTGGTAAGAGGCTCATTCGACGTATTTTGTGACGAGAAATCGAATGGTGCAAACCGCGTTGCTCTCCGACCAATACTTTTGGCTGTAGCCACAATTGAATCATCATTTATGTCAAAATCACGTGCCCAGCAACGGCTCTTACTCCATGGAAACCAAGGAAATTTCCAATTTTTCAACAGCTGGAGATGCCTGACCCAATTGCGCATCTTTTGGCACCTTATTGATGTGGGTCAGTGTTCAATTGTACTTTTTACAGCAGACTGTATCAAGTACCTTGTGTTTTTTATATAAAAATGGTGTGGTTTTTCTACATGTAGATAAAGAGATTAAATTTATCTTCGACTTAGAAGTAAGACATTTGCTGGGTGAGTTAAATGGGCTTGGCCCAAAGATTTGACGTCTTCTGGGCTACCGAAGGGCACATAACTTATAATCAAAAGTTGAATATAGTAATGACCAGTCGCGATGGTACATAGTACATGTAGCCGATTTCAATTAGCAAAAGGACCAGGCAAAAATCCAAAAGTGGAAAAAATGTTCCAATGCTGCTGGTAAGAGGCTAATCCGACGTATTTTGTGACGAGAAATCGAATGGTGCAAACCGCGTTGCTCTCCGAGCAATACTTTTGGCTGTAGCCACAATTGAATCATCATTTATGTCAAAATCACGTGCCCAGCAACGGCTCTTACTCCATGGAAACCAAGGAAATTTGCAATTTTTCAACAGCTGGAGATGCCTGACCCAATTGCGCATCTTTTGGCACCTTATTGATGTGGGTCAGTGTTCAATTGTACTTTTTACAGCAGACTGTATCAAGTACCTTGTGTTTTTGATATAAAAATGGTGTGGTTTTTCTACATGTAGATAAAGACATTGAGTTTATCTTCGACTTAGAAGTAAGACATTTGCTGGGTGAGTTAAATGGGCTTGGCCCAAAGATTTGACGTCTTCTGGGCTACCGAAGGGCACATAACTTATAATCAAAAGTTGAATATAGTGATGACCAGTCGCGATGGTACATAGTACATGTAGCCGATTTCAATTAGCAAAAGGACCAGGCAAAAATCCAAAAGTGGAAAAAATGTTCCAATGCTGCTGGTAAGAGGCTAATCCGACGTATTTTGTGACGAGAAATCGAATGGTGCAAACCGCGTTGCTCTCCGACCAATACTTTTGGCTGTAGCCACAATTGAATCATCATTTATGTCAAAATCACGTGCCCAGCAACGGCTCTTACTCCATGGAAACCAAGGAAATTTCCAATTTTTCAACAGCTGGAGATGCCTGACCCAATTGCGCATCTTTTGGCACCTTATTGATGTGGGTCAGTGTTCAATTGTACTTTTTACAGCAGACTGTATCAAGTACCTTGTGTTTTTTATATAAAAATGGTGTGGTTTTTCTACATGTAGATAAAGACATTGAGTTTATCTTCGACTTAGAAGTAAGACATTTGCTGGGTGAGTTAAATGGGCTTGGCCCAAATATTTGACGTCTTCTGGGCTACCGAAGGGCACATAACTTATAATCAAAAGTTGAATATAGTAATGACCAGTCGCGATGGTACATAGTACATGTAGCCGATTTCAATTAGCAAAAGGACCAGGCAAAAATCCAAAAGTGGAAAAAATGTTCCAATGCTGCTGGTAAGAGGCTAATCCGACGTATTTTGTGACGAGAAATCGAATGGTGCAAACCGCGTTGCTCTCCGACCAATACTTTTGGCTGTAGCCACAATTGAATCATCATTTATGTCAAAATCACGTGCCCAGCAACGGCTCTTACTCCATGGAAACCAAGGAAATTTGCAATTTTTCAACAGCTGGAGATGCCTGACCCAATTGCGCATCTTTTGGCACCTTATTGATGTGGGTCAGTGTTCAATTGTACTTTTTACAGCAGACTGTATCAAGTACCTTGTGTTTTTTATATAAAAATGGTGTGGTTTTTCTACATGTAGATAAAGACATTGAGTTTATCTTCGACTTAGAAGTAAGACATTTGCTGGGTGAGTTAAATGGGCTTGGCCCAAAGATTTGACGTCTTCTGGGCTACCGAAGGGCACATAACTTATAATCAAAAGTTGAATATAGTAATGACCAGTCGCGATGGTACATAGTACATGTAGCTCATTTCAATTAGCAAAAGGACCAGGCAAAAATCCAAAAGTGGAAAAAATGTTCCAATGCTGCTGGTAAGAGGCTAATTCGACGTATTTTGTGACGAGAAATCGAATGGTGCAAACCGCGTTGCTCTCCGACCAATACTTTTGGCTGTAGCCACAATTGAATCATCATTTATGTCAAAATCACGTGCCCAGCAACGGCTCTTACTCCATGGAAACCAAGGAAATTTGCAATTTTTCAACAGCTGGAGATGCCTGACCCAATTGCGCATCTTTTGGCACCTTATTGATGTGGGTCAGTGTTCAATTGTACTTTTTACAGCAGACTGTATCAAGTACCTTGTGTTTTTTATATAAAAATGGTGTGGTTTATCTACATGTAGATAAAGACATTAAGTTTATCTTCGACTTAGAAGTAAGACATTTGCTGGGTGAGTTAAATGGGCTTGGCCCAAAGATTTGACGTCTTCTGGGCTACCGAAGGGCACATAACTTATAATCAAAAGTTGAATATAGTGATGACCAGTCGCGATGGTACATAGTACATGTAGCCGATTTCAATTAGCAAAAGGACCAGGCAAAAATCCAAAAGTGGAAAAAATGTTCCAATGCTGCTGGTAAGAGGCTAATCCGACGTATTTTGTGACGAGAAATCGAATGGTGCAAACCGCGTTGCTCTCCGACCAATACTTTTGGCTGAAGCCACAATTGAATCATCATTTATGTCAAAATCACGTGCCCAGCAACGGCTCTTACTCCATGGAAACCAAGGAAATTTCCAATTTTTCAACAGCTGGAGATGCCTGACCCAATTGCGCATCTTTTGGCACCTTATTTATGTGGGTCAGTGTTCAATTGTACTTTTTACAGCAGACTGTATCAAGTACCTTGTGTTTTTTATATAAAAATGGTGTGGTTTTTCTACATGTAGATAAAGAGATTAAGTTTATCTTCGACTTAGAAGTAAGACATTTGCTGGGTGAGTTAAATGGGCTTGGCCCAAAGATTTGACGTCTTCTGGGCTACCGAAGGGCACATAACTTATAATCAAAAGTTGAATATAGTAATGACCAGTCGCGATGGTACATAGTACATGTAGCCGATTTCAATTAGCAAAAGGACCAGGCAAAAATCCAAAAGTGGAAAAAATGTTCCAATGCTGCTGGTAAGAGGCTAATCCGACGTATTTTGTGACGAGAAATCGAATGGTGCAAACCGCGTTGCTCTCCGACCAATACTTTTGGCTGTAGCCACAATTGAATCATCATTTATGTCAAAATCACGTGCCCAGCAACGGCTCTTACTCCATGGAAACCAAGGAAATTTGCAATTTTTCAACACCTGGAGATGCCTGACCCAATTGCGCATCTTTTGGCACCTTATTGATGTGGGTCAGTGTTCAATTGTACTTTTTACAGCAGACTGTATCAAGTACCTTGTGTTTTTTATATAAAAATGGTGTGGTTTTTCTACATGTAGATAAAGAGATTAAGTTTATCTTCGACTTAGAAGTAAGACATTTGCTGGGTGAGTTAAATGGGCTTGGCCCAAAGATTTGACATCTTCTGGGCTACCGAAGGGCACATAACTTATAATCAAAAGTTGAATATAGTAATGACCAGTCGCGATGGTACATAGTACATGTAGCCGATTTCAATTAGCAAAAGGACCAGGCAAAAATCCAAAAGTGGAAAAAATGTTCCAATGCTGCTGGTAAGAGGCTAATCCGACGTATTTTGTGACGAGAAATCGAATGGTGCAAACCGCGTTGCTCTCCGACCAATACTTTTGGCTGTAGCCACAATTGAATCATCATTTATGTCAAAATCACGTGCCCAGCAACGGCTCTTACTCCATGGAAACCAAGGAAATTTGCAATTTTTCAACACCTGGAGATGCCTGACCCAATTGCGCATCTTTTGGCACCTTATTGATGTGGGTCAGTGTTCAATTGTACTTTTTACAGCAGACTGTATCAAGTACCTTGTGGTTTTTATATAAAAATGGTGTGGTTTTTCTACATGTAGATAAAGAGATTAAGTTGATCTTCGACTTAGAAGTAAGACATTTGCTGGGTGAGTTAAATGGGCTTGGCCCAAAGATTTGACGTCTTCTGGGCTACCGAAGGGCACATAACTTATAATCAAAAGTTGAATATAGTAATGACCAGTCGCGATGGTACATAGTACATGTAGCCGATTTCAATTAGCAAAAGGACCAGGCAAAAATCCAAAAGTGGAAAAAATGTTCCAATGCTGCTGGTAAGAGGCTAATCCGACGTATTTTGTGACGAGAAATCGAATGGTGCAAACCGCGTTGCTCTCCGACCAATACTTTTGGCTGTAGCCACAATTGAATCATCATTTATGTCAAAATCACGTGCCCAGCAACGGCTCTTACTCCATGGAAACCAAGGAAATTTCCAATTTTTCAACAGCTGGAGATGCCTGACCCAAATGCGCATCTTTTGGCACCTTATTGATGTGGGTCAGTGTTCAATTGTACTTTTTACAGCAGACTGTATCAAGTACCTTGTGTTTTTGATATAAAAATGGTGTGGTTTTTCTACATGTAGATAAAGACATTGAGTTTATCTTCGACTTAGAAGTAAGACATTTGCTGGGTGAGTTAAATGGGCTTGGCCCAAAGATTTGACGTCTTCTGGGCTACCGAAGGGCACATAACTTATAATCAAAAGTTGAATATAGTAATGACCAGTCGCGATGGTACATAGTACATGTAGCCGATTTCAATTAGCAAAAGGACCAGGCAAAAATCCAAAAGTGGAAAAAATGTTCCAATGCTGCTGGTAAGAGGCTAATCCGACGTATTTTGTGACGAGAAATCGAATGGTGCAAACCGCGTTGCTCTCCGACCAATACTTTTGGCTGTAGCCACAATTGAATCATCATTTATGTCAAAATCACGTGCCCAGCAACGGCTCTTACTCCATGGAAACCAAGGAAATTTCCAATTTTTCAACAGCTGGAGATGCCTGACCCAATTGCGCATCTTTTGGCACCTTATTGATGTGGGTCAGTGTTCAATTGTACTTTTTACAGCAGACTGTATCAAGTACCTTGTGTTTTTTATATAAAAATGGTGTGGTTTTTCTACATGTAGATAAAGACATTGAGTTTATCTTCGACTTAGAAGTAAGACATTTGCTGGGTGAGTTAAATGGGCTTGGCCCAAATATTTGACGTCTTCTGGGCTACCGAAGGGCACATAACTTATAATCAAAAGTTGAATATAGTAATGACCAGTCGCGATGGTACATAGTACATGTAGCCGATTTCAATTAGCAAAAGGACCAGGCAAAAATCCAAAAGTGGAAAAAATGTTCCAATGCTGCTGGTAAGAGGCTAATCCGACGTATTTTGTGACGAGAAATCGAATGGTGCAAACCGCGTTGCTCTCCGACCAATACTTTTGGCTGTAGCCACAATTGAATCATCATTTATGTCAAAATCACGTGCCCAGCAACGGCTCTTACTCCATGGAAACCAAGGAAATTTGCAATTTTTCAACAGCTGGAGATGCCTGACCCAATTGCGCATCTTTTGGCACCTTATTGATGTGGGTCAGTGTTCAATTGTACTTTTTACAGCAGACTGTATCAAGTACCTTGTGTTTTTTATATAAAAATGGTGTGGTTTTTCTACATGTAGATAAAGACATTGAGTTTATCTTCGACTTAGAAGTAAGACATTTGCTGGGTGAGTTAAATGGGCTTGGCCCAAAGATTTGACGTCTTCTGGGCTACCGAAGGGCACATAACTTATAATCAAAAGTTGAATATAGTAATGACCAGTCGCGATGGTACATAGTACATGTAGCTCATTTCAATTAGCAAAAGGACCAGGCAAAAATCCAAAAGTGGAAAAAATGTTCCAATGCTGCTGGTAAGAGGCTAATCCGACGTATTTTGTGACGAGAAATCGAATGGTGCAAACCGCGTTGCTCTCCGACCAATACTTTTGGCTGTAGCCACAATTGAATCATCATTTATGTCAAAATCACGTGCCCAGCAACGGCTCTTACTCCATGGAAACCAAGGAAATTTGCAATTTTTCAACAGCTGGAGATGCCTGACCCAATTGCGCATCTTTTGGCACCTTATTGATGTGGGTCAGTGTTCAATTGTACTTTTTACAGCAGACTGTATCAAGTACCTTGTGTTTTTTATATAAAAATGGTGTGGTTTATCTACATGTAGATAAAGACATTAAGTTTATCTTCGACTTAGAAGTAAGACATTTGCTGGGTGAGTTAAATGGGCTTGGCCCAAAGATTTGACGTCTTCTGGGCTACCGAAGGGCACATAACTTATAATCAAAAGTTGAATATAGTGATGACCAGTCGCGATGGTACATAGTACATGTAGCCGATTTCAATTAGCAAAAGGACCAGGCAAAAATCCAAAAGTGGAAAAAATGTTCCAATGCTGCTGGTAAGAGGCTAATCCGACGTATTTTGTGACGAGAAATCGAATGGTGCAAACCGCGTTGCTCTCCGACCAATACTTTTGGCTGAAGCCACAATTGAATCATCATTTATGTCAAAATCACGTGCCCAGCAACGGCTCTTACTCCATGGAAACCAAGGAAATTTCCAATTTTTTCAACAGCTGGAGATGCCTGACCCAATTGCGCATCTTTTGGCACCTTATTTATGTGGGTCAGTGTTCAATTGTACTTTTTACAGCAGACTGTATCAAGTACCTTGTGTTTTTTATATAAAAATGGTGTGGTTTTTCTACATGTAGATAAAGAGATTAAGTTTATCTTCGACTTAGAAGTAAGACATTTGCTGGGTGAGTTAAATGGGCTTGGCCCAAAGATTTGACGTCTTCTGGGCTACCGAAGGGCACATAACTTATAATCAAAAGTTGAATATAGTAATGACCAGTCGCGATGGTACATAGTACATGTAGCCGATTTCAATTAGCAAAAGGACCAGGCAAAAATCCAAAAGTGGAAAAAATGTTCCAATGCTGCTGGTAAGAGGCTAATCCGACGTATTTTGTGACGAGAAATCGAATGGTGCAAACCGCGTTGCTCTCCGACCAATACTTTTGGCTGTAGCCACAATTGAATCATCATTTATGTCAAAATCACGTGCCCAGCAACGGCTCTTACTCCATGGAAACCAAGGAAATTTGCAATTTTTCAACACCTGGAGATGCCTGACCCAATTGCGCATCTTTTGGCACCTTATTGATGTGGGTCAGTGTTCAATTGTACTTTTTACAGCAGACTGTATCAAGTACCTTGTGTTTTTTATATAAAAATGGTGTGGTTTTTCTACATGTAGATAAAGAGATTAAGTTTATCTTCGACTTAGAAGTAAGACATTTGCTGGGTGAGTTAAATGGGCTTGGCCCAAAGATTTGACATCTTCTGGGCTACCGAAGGGCACATAACTTATAATCAAAAGTTGAATATAGTAATGACCAGTCGCGATGGTACAAAGTACATGTAGCCGATTTCAATTAGCAAAAGGACCAGGCAAAAATCCAAAAGTGGAAAAAATGTTCCAATGCTGCTGGTAAGAGGCTAATCCGACGTAATTTTGTGACGAGAAATCGAATGGTGCAAACCGCGTTGCTCTCCGACCAATACTTTTGGCTGTAGCCACAATTGAATCATCATTTATGTCAAAATCACGTGCCCAGCAACGGCTCTTACTCCATGGAAACCAAGGAAATTTGCAATTTTTCAACACCTGGAGATGCCTGACCCAATTGCGCATCTTTTGGCACCTTATTGATGTGGGTCAGTGTTCAATTGTACTTTTTACAGCAGACTGTATCAAGTACCTTGTGGTTTTTATATAAAAATGGTGTGGTTTTTCTACATGTAGATAAAGAGATTAAGTTGATCTTCGACTTAGAAGTAAGACATTTGCTGGGTGAGTTAAATGGGCTTGGCCCAAAGATTTGACGTCTTCTGGGCTACCGAAGGGCACATAACTTATAATCAAAAGTTGAATATAGTAATGACCAGTCGCGATGGTACATAGTACATGTAGCCGATTTCAATTAGCAAAAGGACCAGGCAAAAATCCAAAAGTGGAAAAAATGTTCCAATGCTG
This sequence comes from Liolophura sinensis, assembly GCF_032854445.1. Classification (NCBI taxonomy): domain Eukaryota; kingdom Metazoa; phylum Mollusca; class Polyplacophora; order Chitonida; family Chitonidae; genus Liolophura; species Liolophura sinensis. Next base: position 54,933 of record NW_027018173.1, on the reverse strand, counting down.
CTGGTAAGAGGCTAATCCGACGTATTTTGTGACGAGAAATCGAATGGTGCAAACCGCGTTGCTCTCCGACCAATACTTTTGGCTGTAGCCACAATTGAATCATCATTTATGTCAAAATCACGTGCCCAGCAACGGCTCTTACTCCATGGAAACCAAGGAAATTTCCAATTTTTCAACAGCTGGAGATGCCTGACCCAAATGCGCATCTTTTGGCACCTTATTGATGTGGGTCAGTGTTCAATTGTACTTTTTACAGCAGACTGTATCAAGTACCTTGTGTTTTTTATATAAAAATGGTGTGGTTTTTCTACATGTAGATAAAGACATTGAGTTTATCTTCGACTTAGAAGTAAGACATTTGCTGGGTGAGTTAAATGGGCTTGGCCCAAAGATTTGACGTCTTCTGGGCTACCGAAGGGCACATAACTTATAATCAAAAGTTGAATATAGTAATGACCAGTCGCGATGGTACATAGTACATGTAGCCCATTTCAATTAGCAAAAGGACCAGGCAAAAATCCAAAAGTGGAAAAAATGTTCCAATGCTGCTGGTAAGAGGCTAATCCGACGTATTTTGTGACGAGAAATCGAATGGTGCAAACCGCGTTGCTCTCCGACCAATACTTTTGGCTGTAGCCACAATTGAATCATCATTTATGTCAAAATCACGTGCCCAGCAACGGCTCTTACTCCATGGAAACCAAGGAAATTTACAAATTTTCAACAGCTGGAGATGCCTGACCCAATTGCGCATCTTTTGGCACCTTATTGATGTGGGTCAGTGTTCAATTGTACTTTTTACAGCAGACTGTATCAAGTACCTTGTGTTTTTTATATAAAAATGGTGTGGTTTTTCTACATGTAGATAAAGAGATTAAGTTTATCTTCGACTTAGAGAGTAAGACATTTGCTGGGTGAGTTAAATGGGCTTGGCCCAAAGATTTGACGTCTTCTGGGCTACCGAAGGGCACATAACTTATAATCAAAAGTTGAATATAGTAATGACCAGTCGCGATTGTACATAGTACATGTAGCCGATTTCAATTAGCAAAAGGACCAGGCAAAAATCCAAAAGTGGAAAAAATGCTCCAATGCTGCTGGTAAGAGGCTAATCCGACGTATTTTGTGACGAGAAATCGAATGGTGCAAACCGCGTTGCTCTCCGACCAATACTTTTTGCTGTAGCCACAATTGAATGATCATTTATGTCAAAATCACGTGCCCAGCAACGGCTCTTACTCCATGGAAACCAAGGAAATTTCCAATTTTTCAACACCTGGAGATGCCTGACCCAATTGCGCATCTTTTGGCACCTTATTGATGTGGGTCAGTGTTCAATTGTACTTTTTACAGCAGACTGTATCAAGTACCTTGTGTTTTTTATATAAAAATGGTGTGGTTTTTCTACATGTAGATAAAGACATTGAGTTTATCTTCGACTTAGAAGTAAGACATTTGCTGGGTGAGTTAAATGGGCTTGGCCCAAAGATTTGACATCTTCTGGGCTACCGAAGGGCACACAACTTATAATCAAAAGTTGAATATAGTAATGACCAGTCGCGATGGTACATAGTACATGTAGCCGATTTCAATTAGCAAAAGGACCAGGCAAAAATCCAAAAGTGGAAAAAATGTTCCAATGCTGCTGGTAAGAGGCTAATCCGACGTATTTTGTGACGAGAAATCGAATGGTGCAAACCGCGTTGCTCTCCGACCAATACTTTTGGCTGTAGCCACAATTGAATCATCATTTATGTCAAAATCACGTGCCCAGCAACGGCTCTTACTCCATGGAAACCAAGGAAATTTCCAATTTTTCAACAGCTGGAGATGCCTGACCCAATTGCGCATCTTTTGGCACCTTATTGATGTGGGTCAGTGTTCAATTGTACTTTTTACAGCAGACTGTATCAAGTACCTTGTGTTTTTTATATAAAAATGGTGTGGTTTTTCTACGTGTAGATAAAGACATTGAGTTTATCTTCGACTTAGAAGTAAGACATTTGCTGGGTGAGTTAAATGGGCTTGGCCCAAATATTTGACGTCTTCTGGGCTACCGAAGGGCACATAACTTATAATCAAAAGTTGAATATAGTAATGACCAGTCGCGATGGTACATAGTACATGTAGCCGATTTCAATTAGCAAAAGGACCAGGCAAAAATCCAAAAGTGGAAAAAATGTTCCAATGCTGCTGGTAAGAGGCTAATCCGACGTATTTTGTGACGAGAAATCGAATGGTGCAAACCGCGTTGCTCTCCGACCAATACTTTGGCTGTAGCCACAATTGAATCATCATTTATGTCAAAATCACGTGCCCAGCAACGGCTCTTACTCCATGGAAACCAAGGAAATTTGCAATTTTTCAACAGCTGGAGATGCCTGACCCAATTGCGCATCTTTTGGCACCTTATTGATGTGGGTCAGTGTTCAATTGTACTTTTTACAGCAGACTGTATCAAGTACCTTGTGTTTTTTATATAAAAATGGTGTGGTTTTTCTACATGTAGATAAAGACATTGAGTTTATCTTCGACTTAGAAGTAAGACATTTGCTGGGTGAGTTAAATGGGCTTGGCCCAAAGATTTGACGTCTTCTGGGCTACCGAAGGGCACATAACTTATAATCAAAAGTTGAATATAGTAATGACCAGTCGCGATGGTACATAGTACATGTAGCCCATTTCAATTAGCAAAAGGAACAGGCAAAAATCCAAAAGTGGAAAAAATGTTCCAATGCTGCTGGTAAGAGGCTCATTCGACGTATTTTGTGACGAGAAATCGAATGGTGCAAACCGCGTTGCTCTCCGACCAATACTTTTGGCTGTAGCCACAATTGAATCATCATTTATGTCAAAATCACGTGCCCAGCAACGGCTCTTACTCCATGGAAACCAAGGAAATTTCCAATTTTTCAACACCTGGAGATGCCTGACCCAATTGCGCATCTTTTGGCACCTTATTGATGTGGGTCAGTGTTCAATTGTACTTTTTACAGCAGACTGTATCAAGTACCTTGTGTTTTTTATATAAAAATGGTGTGGTTTTTCTACATGTAGATAAAGAGATTAAATATATCTTCGACTTAGAAGTAAGACATTTGCTGGGTGAGTTAAATGGGCTTGGCCCAAAGATTTGACGTCTTCTGGGCTACCGAAGGGCACATAACTTATAATCAAAAGTTGAATATAGTAATGACCAGTCGCGATGGTACATAGTACATGTAGCCGATTTCAATTAGCAAAAGGACCAGGCAAAAATCCAAAAGTGGAAAAAATGTTCCAATGCTGCTGGTAAGAGGCTAATCCGACGTATTTTGTGACGAGAAATCGAATGGTGCAAACCGCGTTGCTCTCCGAGCAATACTTTTGGCTGTAGCCACAATTGAATCATCATTTATGTCAAAATCACGTGCCCAGCAACGGCTCTTACTCCATGGAAACCAAGGAAATTTGCAATTTTTCAACAGCTGGAGATGCCTGACCCAATTGCGCATCTTTTGGCACCTTATTGATGTGGGTCAGTGTTCAATTGTACTTTTTACAGCAGACTGTATCAAGTACCTTGTGTTTTTGATATAAAAATGGTGTGGTTTTTCTACATGTAGATAAAGACATTGAGTTTATCTTCGACTTAGAAGTAAGACATTTGCTGGGTGAGTTAATGGGCTTGGCCCAAAGATTTGACGTCTTCTGGGCTACCGAAGGGGCACATAACTTATAATCAAAAGTTGAATATAGTAATGACCAGTCGCGATGGTACATAGTACATGTAGCCGATTTCAATTAGCAAAAGGACCAGGCAAAAATCCAAAAGTAAAAAAAATGCTCCAATGCTGCTGGTAAGAGGCTAATCCGACGTATTTTGTGACGAGAAATCGAATGGTGCAAACCGCGTTGCTCTCCGACCAATACTTTTGGCTGTAGCCACAATTGAATCATCATTTATGTCAAAATCACGTGCCCAGCAACGGCTCTTACTCCATGGAAACCAAGGAAATTTGCAATTTTTCAACACCTGGAGATGCCTGACCCAATTGCGCATCTTTTGGCACCTTATTGATGTGGGTCAGTGTTCAATTGTACTTTTTACAGCAGACTGTATCAAGTACCTTGTGGTTTTTATATAAAAATGGTGTGGTTTTTCTACATGTAGATAAAGAGATTAAGTTTATCTTCGACTTAGAAGTAAGACATTTGCTGGGTGAGTTAAATGGGCTTGGCCCAAAGATTTGACATCTTCTGGGCTACCGAAGGGCACATAACTTATAATCAAAAGTTGAATATAGTAATGACCAGTCGCGATGGTACATAGTACATGTAGCCGATTTCAATTAGCAAAAGGACCAGGCAAAAATCCAAAAGTGGAAAAAATGTTCCAATGCTGCTGGTAAGAGGCTCATCCGACGTATTTTGTGACGAGAAATCGAATGGTGCAAACCGCGTTGCTCTCCGACCAATACTTTTGGCTGTAGCCACAATTGAATCATCATTTATGTCAAAATCACGTGCCCAGCAACGGCTCTTACTCCATGGAAACCAAGGAAATTTACAATTTTTCAACACCTGGAGATGCCTGGCCCAATTGCGCATCTTTTGGCACCTTATTGATGTGGGTCAGTGTTCAATTGTACTTTTTAGAGCAGACTGTATCAAGTACCTTGTGGTTTTTATATAAAAATGGTGTGGTTTTTTCTACATGTAGATAAAGAGATTAAGTTTATCTTCGACTTAGAAGTAAGACATTTGCTGGGTGAGTTAAATGGGCTTGGCCCAAAGATTTGACATCTTCTGGGCTACCGAAGGGCACATAACTTATAATCAAAAGTTGAATATAGTAATGACCAGTCGCGATTGTACATAGTACATGTAGCCGATTTCAATTAGCAAAAGGACCAGGCAAAAATCCAAAAGTGGAAAAAATGTTCCAATGCTGCTGGTAAGAGGCTAATCCGACGTATTTTGTGACGAGAAATCGAATGGTGCAAACCGCGTTGCTCTCCGACCAATACTTTTGGCTGTAGCCACAATTGAATCATCATTTATGTCAAAATCACGTGCCCAGCAACGGCTCTTACTCCATGGAAACCAAGGAAATTTCCAATTTTTCAACAGCTGGAGATGCCTGACCCAATTGCGCATCTTTTGGCACCTTATTGATGTGGGTCAGTGTTCAATTGTACTTTTTACAGCAGACTGTATCAAGTACCTTGTGTTTTTTTATATAAAAATGGTGTGGTTTTTCTACATGTAGATAAAGAGATTAAGTTTATCTTCGACTTAGAAGTAAGACATTTGCTGGGTGAGTGAAATGGGCTTGGCCCAAAGATTTGACGTCTTCTGGGCTACCGAAGGGCACATAACTTATAATCAAAAGTTGAATATAGTAATGACCAGTCGCGATGGTACATAGTACATGTAGCCGATTTCAATTAGCAAAAGGACCAGGCAAAAATCCAAAAGTAAAAAAAATGCTCCAATGCTGCTGGTAAGAGGCTAATCCGACGTATTTTGTGACGAGAAATCGAATGGTGCAAACCGCGTTGCTCTCCGACCAATACTTTTGGCTGTAGCCACAATTGAATCATCATTTATGTCAAAATCACGTGCCCAGCAACGGCTCTTACTCCATGGAAACCAAGGAAATTTGCAATTTTTCAACACCTGGAGATGCCTGACCCAATTGCGCATCTTTTGGCACCTTATTGATGTGGGTCAGTGTTCAATTGTACTTTTTACAGCAGACTGTATCAAGTACCTTGTGGTTTTTATATAAAAATGGTGTGGTTTTTCTACATGTAGATAAAGAGATTAAGTTTATCTTCGACTTAGAAGTAAGACATTTGCTGGGTGAGTTAAATGGGCTTGGCCCAAAGATTTGACATCTTCTGGGCTACCGAAGGGCACATAACTTATAATCAAAAGTTGAATATAGTAATGACCAGTCGCGATTGTACATAGTACATGTAGCCGATTTCAATTAGCAAAAGGACCAGGCAAAAATCCAAAAGTGGAAAAAATGTTCCAATGCTGCTGGTAAGAGGGCTAATCCGACGTATTTTGTGACGAGAAATCGAATGGTGCAAACCGCGTTGCTCTCCGACCAATACTTTTGGCTGTAGCCACAATTGAATCATCATTTATGTCAAAATCACGTGCCCAGCAACGGCTCTTACTCCATGGAAACCAAGGAAATTTCCAATTTTTCAACAGCTGGAGATGCCTGACCCAATTGCGCATCTTTTGGCACCTTATTGATGTGGGTCAGCGTTCAATTGTACTTTTTTACAGCAGACTGTATCAAGTACCTTGTGGTTTTTATATAAAAAATGGTGTGGTTTTTCTACATGTAGATAAAGAGATTAAGTTTATCTTCGACTTAGAAGTAAGACATTTGCTGGGTGAGTTAAATGGGCTTGGCCCAAAGATTTGACATCTTCTGGGCTACCGAAGGGCACATAACTTATAATCAAAAGTTGAATATAGTAATGACCAGTCGCGATTGTACATAGTACATGTAGCCGATTTCAATTAGCAAAAGGACCAGGCAAAAATCCAAAAGTGGAAAAAATGTTCCAATGCTGCTGGTAAGAGGCTAATCCGACGTATTTTGTGACGAGAAATCGAATGGTGCAAACCGCGTTGCTCTCCGACCAATACTTTTGGCTGTAGCCACAATTGAATCATCATTTATGTCAAAATCACGTGCCCAGCAACGGCTCTTACTCCATGGAAACCAAGGAATTTTCCAATTTTTCAACAGCTGGAGATGCCTGACCCAATTGCGCATCTTTTGGCACCTTATTGATGTGGGTCAGTGTTCAATTGTACTTTTTACAGCAGACTGTATCAAGTACCTTGTGTTTTTTATATAAAAATGGTGTGGTTTTTCTACATGTAGATGAAGAGATTAAGTTTATCTTCGACTTAGAAGTAAGACATTTGCTGGGTGAGTGAAATGGGCTTGGCCCAAAGATTTGACGTCTTCTGGGCTACCGAAGGGCACATAACTTATAATCAAAAGTTGAATATAGTAATGACCAGTCGCGATGGTACATAGTACATGTAGCCGATTTCAATTAGCAAAAGGACCAGGCAAAAATCCAAAAGTGGAAAAAATGCTCCAATGCTGCTGGTAAGAGGCTAATCCGACGTATTTTGTGACGAGAAATCGAATGGTGCAAACCGCGTTGCTCTCCGACCAATACTTTTGGCTGTAGCCACAATTGAATCATCATTTATGTCAAAATCACGTGCCCAGCAACGGCTCTTACTCCATGGAAACCAAGGAAATTTCCAATTTTTCAACAGCTGCAGATGCCTGACCCAATTGCGCATCTTTTGGCACCTTATTGATGTGGGTCAGTGTTCAATTGTACTTTTACAGCAGACTGTATCAAGTACCTTGTGTTTTTTATATAAAAATGGTGTGGTTTTTTCTACATGTAGATAAAGACATTGAGTTTATCTTCGACTTAGAAGTAAGACATTTGCTGGGTGAGTGAAATGGGCTTGGCCCAAAGATTTGACGTCTTCTGGGCTACCGAAGGGCACATAACTTATAATCAAAAGTTGAATATAGTAATGACCAGTCGCGATGGTACATAGTACATGTAGCCGATTTCAATTAGCAAAAGGACCAGGCAAAAATCCAAAAGTGGAAAAAATGTTCCAATGCTGCTGGTAAGAGGCTCATCCGACGTATTTTGTGACGAGAAATCGAATGGTGCAAACCGCGTTGCTCTCCGACCAATACTTTTGGCTGTAGCCACAATTGAATCATCATTTATGTCAAAATCACGTGCCCAGCAACGGCTCTTACTCCATGGAAACCAAGGAAATTTACAATTTTTCAACACCTGGAGATGCCTGGCCCAATTGCGCATCTTTTGGCACCTTATTGATGTGGGTCAGTGTTCAATTGTACTTTTTACAGCAGACTGTATCAAGTACCTTGTGGTTTTTATATAAAAATGGTGTGGTTTTTCTAAATGTAGATAAAGAGATTAAGTTTATCTTCGACTTAGAAGTAAGACATTTGCTGGGTGAGTTAAATGGGCTTGGCCCAAAGATTTGACATCTTCTGGGCTACCGAAGGGCACATAACTTATAATCAAAAGTTGAATATAGTAATGACCAGTCGCGATTGTACATAGTACATGTAGCCGATTTCAATTAGCAAAAGGACCAGGCAAAAATCCAAAAGTGGAAAAAATGTTCCAATGCTGCTGGTAAGAGGCTAATCCGACGTATTTTGTGACGAGAAATCGAATGGTGCAAACCGCGTTGCTCTCCGACCAATACTTTTGGCTGTAGCCACAATTGAATCATCATTTATGTCAAAATCACGTGCCCAGCAACGGCTCTTACTCCATGGAAACCAAGGAAATTTCCAATTTTTCAACAGCTGGAGATGCCTGACCCAATTGCGCATCTTTTGGCACCTTATTGATGTGGGTCAGTGTTCAATTGTACTTTTTACAGCAGACTGTATCAAGTACCTTGTGTTTTTTATATAAAAATGGTGTGGTTTTTCTACATGTAGATAAAGAGATTAAGTTTATCTTCGACTTAGAAGTAAGACATTTGCTGGGTGAGTGAAATGGGCTTGGCCCAAAGATTTGACGTCTTCTGGGCTACCGAAGGGCACATAACTTATAATCAAAAGTTGAATATAGTAATGACCAGTCGCGATGGTACATAGTACATGTAGCCGATTTCAATTAGCAAAAGGACCAGGCAAAAATCCAAAAGTAAAAAAAATGCTCCAATGCTGCTGGTAAGAGGCTAATCCGACGTATTTTGTGACGAGAAATCGAATGGTGCAAACCGCGTTGCTCTCCGACCAATACTTTTGGCTGTAGCCACAATTGAATCATCATTTATGTCAAAATCACGTGCCCAGCAACGGCTCTTACTCCATGGAAACCAAGGAAATTTGCAATTTTTCAACAGCTGGAGATGCCTGACCCAATTGCGCATCTTTTGGCACCTTATTGATGTGGGTCAGTGTTCAATTGTACTTTTTACAGCAGACTGTATCAAGTACCTTGTGTTTTTTATATAAAAATGGTGTGGTTTTTCTACATGTAGATAAAGTGATTAAGTTTATCTTCGACTTAAAAGTAAGACATTTGCTGGGTGAGTGAAATGGGCTTGGCCCAAAGATTTGACGTCTTCTGGGCTACCGAAGGGCACATAACTTAATCAAAAGTTGAATATAGTAATGACCAGTCGCGATTGTACATAGTACATGTAGCCGATTTCAATTAGCAAAAGGACCAGGCAAAAATCCAAAAGTGGAAAAAATGTTCCAATGCTGCTGGTAAGAGGCTAATCCGACGTATTTTTGTGACGAGAAATCGAATGGTGCAAACCGCGTTGCTCTCCGACCAATACTTTTGGCTGTAGCCACAATTGAATCATCATTTATGTCAAAATCACGTGCCCAGCAACGGCTCTTACTCCATGGAAACCAAGGAAATTTCCAATTTTTCAACAGCTGGAGATGCCTGACCCAATTGCGCATCTTTTGGCACCTTATTGATGTGGGTCAGTGTTCAATTGTACTTTTTACAGCAGACTGTATCAAGTACCTTGTGTTTTTTATATAAAAATGGTGTGGTTTTTCTACATGTAGATAAAGAGATTAAGTTTATCTTCGACTTAGAAGTAAGACATTTGCTGGGTGAGTGAAATGGGCTTGGCCCAAAGATTTGACGTCTTCTGGGCTACCGAAGGGCACATAACTTATAATCAAAAGTTGAATATAGTAATGACCAGTCGCGATGGTACATAGTACATGTAGCCGATTTCAATTAGCAAAAGGACCAGGCAAAAATCCAAAAGTGGAAAAAATGCTCCAATGCTGCTGGTAAGAGGCTAATCCGACGTATTTTGTGACGAGAAATCGAATGGTGCAAACCGCGTTGCTCTCCGACCAATACTTTTGGCTGTAGCCACAATTGAATCATCATTTATGTCAAAATCACGTGCCCAGCAACGGCTCTTACTCCATGGAAACCAAGGAAATTTGCAATTTTTCAACAGCTGCAGATGCCTGACCCAATTGCGCATCTTTTGGCACCTTATTGATGTGGGTCAGTGTTCAATTGTACTTTTTACAGCAGACTGTATCAAGTACCTTGTGTTTTTTATATAAAAATGGTGTGGTTTTTCTACATGTAGATAAAGACATTGAGTTTATCTTCGACTTAGAAGTAAGACATTTGCTGGGTGAGTGAAATGGGCTTGGCCCAAAGATTTGACGTCTTCTGGGCTACCGAAGGGCACATAACTTATAATCAAAAGTTGAATATAGTAATGACCAGTCGCGATGGTACATAGTACATGTAGCCGATTTCAATTAGCAAAAGGATCAGGCAAAAATCCAAAAGTGGAAAAAATGTTCCAATGCTGCTGGTAAGAGGCTAATCCGACGTATTTTGTGACGAGAAATCGAATGGTGCAAACCGCGTTGCTCTCCGACCAATACTTTTGGCTGTAGCCACAATTGAATCATCAATTATGTCAAAATCACGTGCCCAGCAACGGCTCTTACTCCATGGAAACCAAGGAAATTTACAATTTTTCAACACCTGGAGATGCCTGGCCCAATTGCGCATCTTTTGGCACCTTATTGATGTGGGTCAGTGTTCAATTGTACTTTTTACAGCAGACTGTATCAAGTACCTTGTGTTTTTTATATAAAAATGGTGTGGTTTTTCTACATGTAGATAAAGACATTGAGTTTATCTTCGACTTAGAAGTAAGACATTTGCTGGGTGAGTTAAATGGGCTTGGCCCAAAGATTTGACATCTTCTGGGCTACCGAAGGGCACATAACTTATAATCAAAAGTTGAATATAGTAATGACCAGTCGCGATGGTACATAGTACATGTAGCCGATTTCAATTAGCAAAAGGACCAGGCAAAAATCCAAAAGTAAAAAAAATGCTCCAATCGTGCTGGTAAGAGGCTAATCCGACGTATTTTGTGACGAGAAATCGAATGGTGCAAACCGCGTTGCTCTCTGACCAATACTTTTGGCTGTAGCCACAATTGAATCATCATTTATGTCAAAATCACGTGCCCAGCAACGGCTCTTACTCCATGGAAACCAAGGAAATTTGCAATTTTTCAACAGCTGGAGATGCCTGACCCAATTGCGCATCTTTTGGCACCTTATTGATGTGGGTCAGTGTTCAATTGTACTTTTTACAGCAGACTGTATCAAGTACCTTGTGTTTTTTTATATAAAAATGGTGTGGTTTTTCTACATGTAGATAAAGACATTGAGTTTATCTTCGACTTAGAAGTAAGACATTTGCTGGGTGAGTTAAATGGGCTTGGCCCAAAGATTTGACATCTTCTGGGCTACCGAAGGGCACATAACTTATAATCAAAAGTTGAATATAGTAATGACCAGTCGCGATTGTACATAGTACATGTAGCCGATTTCAATGAGCAAAAGGACCAGGCAAAAATCCAAAAGTGGAAAAAATGTTCCAATGCTGCTGGTAAGAGGCTAATCCGACGTATTTTGTGACGAGAAATCGAATGGTGCAAACCGCGTTGCTCTCCGACCAATACTTTTGGCTGTAGCCACAATTGAATCATCATTTATGTCAAAATCACGTGCCCAGCAACGGCTCTTACTCCATGGAAACCAAGGAAATTTGCAATATTTCAACACCTGGAGATGCCTGACCCAATTGCGCATCTTTTGGCACCTTATTGATGTGGGTCAGTGTTCAATTGTACTTTTTACAGCAGACTGTATCAAGTACCTTGTGGTTTTTATATAAAAATGGTGTGGTTTTTCTACATGTAGATAAAGACATTGAGTTTATCTTCGACTTAGAAGTAAGACATTTGCTGGGTGAGTTAAATGGGCTTGGCCCAAAGATTTGACATCTTCTGGGCTACCGAAGGGCACATAACTTATAATCAAAAGTTGAATATAGTAATGACCAGTCGCGATTGTACATAGTACATGTAGCCGATTTCAATGAGCAAAAGGACCAGGCAAAAATCCAAAAGTGGAAAAAATGTTCCAATGCTGCTGGTAAGAGGCTAATCCGACGTATTTTGTGACGAGAAATCGAATGGTGCAAACCGCGTTGCTCTCTGACCAATACTTTTGGCTGTAGCCACAATTGAATCATCATTTATGTCAAAATCACGTGCCCAGCAACGGCTCTTACTCCATGGAAACCAAGGAAATTTGCAATTTTTCAACAGCTGGAGATGCCTGACCCAATTGCGCATCTTTTGGCACCTTATTGATGTGGGTCAGTGTTCAATTGTACTTTTTACAGCAGACTGTATCAAGTACCTTGTGTTTTTTATATAAAAATGGTGTGGTTTTTCTACATGTAGATAAAGACATTGAGTTTATCTTCGACTTAGAAGTAAGACATTTGCTGGGTGAGTTAAATGGGCTTGGCCCAAAGATTTGACATCTTCTGGGCTACCGAAGGGCACATAACTTATAATCAAAAGTTGAATATAGTAATGACCAGTCGCGATTGTACATAGTACATGTAGCCGATTTCAATGAGCAAAAGGACCAGGCAAAAATCCAAAAGTGGAAAAAATGTTCCAATGCTGCTGGTAAGAGGCTAATCCGACGTATTTTGTGACGAGAAATCGAATGGTGCAAACCGCGTTGCTCTCCGACCAATACTTTTGGCTGTAGCCACAATTGAATCATCATTTATGTCAAAATCACGTGCCCAGCAACGGCTCTTACTCCATGGAAACCAAGGAAATTTGCAATATTTCAACACCTGGAGATGCCTGACCCAATTGCGCATCTTTTGGCACCTTATTGATGTGGGTCAGTGTTCAATTGTACTTTTTACAGCAGACTGTATCAAGTACCTTGTGGTTTTTATATAAAAATGGTGTGGTTTTTCTACATGTAGATAAAGACATTGAGTTTATCTTCGACTTAGAAGTAAGACATTTGCTGGGTGAGTTAAATGGGCTTGGCCCAAAGATTTGACATCTTCTGGGCTACCGAAGGGCACATAACTTATAATCAAAAGTTGAATATAGTAATGACCAGTCGCGATTGTACATAGTACATGTAGCCGATTTCAATGAGCAAAAGGACCAGGCAAAAATCCAAAAGTGGAAAAAATGTTCCAATGCTGCTGGTAAGAGGCTAATCCGACGTATTTTGTGACGAGAAATCGAATGGTGCAAACCGCGTTGCTCTCCGACCAATACTTTTGGCTGTAGCCACAATTGAATCATCATTTATGTCAAAATCACGTGCCCAGCAACGGCTCTTACTCCATGGAAACCAAGGAAATTTGCAATTTTTCAACACCTGGAGATGCCTGACCCAATTGCGCATCTTTTGGCACCTTATTGATGTGGGTCAGTGTTCAATTGTACTTTTTACAGCAGACTGTATCAAGTACCTTGTGGTTTTTATATAAAAATGGTGTGGTTTTTCTACATGTAGATAAAGAGATTAAGTTTATCTTCGACTTAGAAGTAAGACATTTGCTGGGTGAGTTAAATGGGCTTGGCCCAAAGATTTGACATCTTCTGGGCTACCGAAGGGCACATAACTTATAATCAAAAGTTGAATATAGTAATGACCAGTCGCGATTGTACATAGTACATGTAGCCGATTTCAATTAGCAAAAGGACCAAGTAAAAATCCAAAAGTGGAAAAAATGTTCCAATGCTGCTGGTAAGAGGCTAATCCGACGTATTTTGTGACGAGAAATCGAATGGTGCAAACCGCGTTGCTCTCCGACCAATACTTTTGGCTGTAGCCACAATTGAATCATCATTTATGTCAAAATCACGTGCCCAGCAACGGCTCTTACTCCATGGAAACCAAGGAAATTTCCAATTTTTCAACACCTGGAGATGCCTGACCCAATTGCGCATCTTTTGGCACCTTATTGATGTGGGTCAGTGTTCAATTGTACTTTTTACAGCAGACTGTATCAAGTACCTTGTGTTTTTTATATAAAAATGGTGTGGTTTTTCTACATGTAGATAAAGAGATTAAGTTTATCTTCGACTTAGAAGTAAGACATTTGCTGGGTGAGTGAAATGGGCTTGGCCCAAAGATTTGACGTCTTCTGGGCTACCGAAGGGCACATAACTTATAATCAAAAGTTGAATATAGTAATGACCAGTCGCGATGGTACATAGTACATGTAGCCGATTTCAATTAGCAAAAGGACCAGGCAAAAATCCAAAAGTGGAAAAAATGCTCCAATGCTGCTGGTAAGAGGCTAATCCGACGTATTTTGTGACGAGAAATCGAATGGTGCAAACCGCGTTGCTCTCCGACCAATACTTTTGGCTGTAGCCACAATTGAATCATCATTTATGTCAAAATCACGTGCCCAGCAACGGCTCTTACTCCATGGAAACCAAGGAAATTTCCAATTTTTCAACAGCTGCAGATGCCTGACCCAATTGCGCATCTTTTGGCACCTTATTGATGTGGGTCAGTGTTCAATTGTACTTTTTACAGCAGACTGTATCAAGTACCTTGTGTTTTTTATATAAAAATGGTGTGGTTTTTCTACATGTAGATAAAGACATTGAGTTTATCTTCGACTTAGAAGTAAGACATTTGCTGGGTGAGTGAAATGGGCTTGGCCCAAAGATTTGACGTCTTCTGGGCTACCGAAGGGCACATAACTTATAATCAAAAGTTGAATATAGTAATGACCAGTCGCGATGGTACATAGTACATGTAGCCGATTTCAATTAGCAAAAGGACCAGGCAAAAATCCAAAAGTGGAAAAAATGTTCCAATACTGCTGGTAAGAGGCTAATCCGACGTATTTTGTGACGAGAAATCGAATGGTGCAAACCGCGTTGCTCTCCGACCAATACTTTTGGCTGTAGCCACAATTGAATCATCATTTATGTCAAAATCACGTGCCCAGCAACGGCTCTTACTCCATGGAAACCAAGGAAATTTGCAATTTTTCAACAGCTGGAGATGCCTGACCCAAATGCGCATCTTTTGGCACCTTATTGATGTGGGTCAGTGTTCAATTGTACTTTTTACAGCAGACTGTATCAAGTACCTTGTGGTTTTCATATAAAAATGGTGTGGTTTTTCTACATGTAGATAAAGAGATTAAGTTTATCTTCGACTTAGAAGTAAGACATTTGCTGAGTGAGTTAAATGGGCTTGGCCCAAAGATTTGACATCTTCTGGGCTACCGAAGGGCACATAACTTATAATCAAAAGTTGAATATAGTAATGACCAGTCGCGATTGTACATAGTACATGTAGCCGATTTCAATTAGCAAAAGGACCAGGCAAAAATCCAAAAGTGGAAAAAATGTTCCAATGCTGCTGGTAAGAGGCTAATCCGACGTATTTTGTGACGAGAAATCGAATGGTGCAAACCGCGTTGCTCTCCGACCAATACTTTTGGCTGTAGCCACAATCGAATCATCAATTATGTCAAAATCACGTGCCCAGCAACGGCTCTTACTCCATGGAAACCAAGGAAATTTACAATTTTTCAACACCTGGAGATGCCTGGCCCAATTGCGCATCTTTTGGCACCTTATTGATGTGGGTCAGTGTTCAATTGTACTTTTAACAGCAGACTGTATCAAGTACCTTGTGTTTTTTATATAAAAATGGTGTGGTTTTTCTACATGTAGATAAAGACATTGAGTTTATCTTCGACTTAGAAGTAAGACATTTGCTGGGTGAGTTAAATGGGCTTGGCCCAAAGATTTGACGTCTTCTGGGCTACCGAAGGGCACATAACTTATAATCAAAAGTTGAATATAGTAATGACCAGTCGCGATTGTACATAGTACATGTAGCCGATTTCAATTAGCAAAAGGACCAGGCAAAAATCCAAAAGTGGAAAAAATGTTTTAATGCTGCTGGTAAGAGGCTAATCCGACGTATTTTGTGACGAGAAATCGAATGGTGCAAACCGCGTTGCTCTCCGACCAATACTTTTGGCTGTAGCCACAATTGAATCATCAATTATGTCAAAATCACGTGCCCAGCAACGGCTCTTACTCCATGGAAACCAAGGAAATTTACAATTTTTCAACACCTGGAGATGCCTGGCCCAATTGTGCATCTTTTGGCACCTTATTGATGTGGGTCAGTGTTCAATTGTACTTTTTACAGCAGACTGTATCAAGTACCTTGTGTTTTTTATATAAAAATGGTGTGGTTTTTCTACATGTAGATAAAGACATTGAGTTTATCTTCGACTTAGAAGTAAGACATTTGCTGGGTGAGTTAAATGGGCTTGGCCCAAAGATTTGACGTCTTCTGGGCTACCGAAGGGCACATAACTTATAATCAAAAGTTGAATATAGTAATGACCAGTCGCGATGGTACATAGTACATGTAGCCGATTTCAATTAGCAAAAGGACCAGGCAAAAATCCAAAAGTAAAAAAAATGCTCCAATCGTGCTGGTAAGAGGCTAATCCGACGTATTTTGTGACGAGAAATCGAATGGTGCAAACCGCGTTGCTCTCCGACCAATACTTTTGGCTGTAGCCACAATTGAATCATCATTTATGTCAAAATCACGTGCCCAGCAACGGCTCTTACTCCATGGAAACCAAGGAAATTTGCAATTTTTCAACAGCTGGAGATGCCTGACCCAATTGCGCATCTTTTGGCACCTTATTGATGTGGGTCAGTGTTCAATTGTACTTTTTACAGCAGACTGTATCAAGTACCTTGTGTTTTTTATATAAAAATGGTGTGGTTTTTCTACATGTAGATAAAGACATTGAGTTTATCTTCGACTTAGAAGTAAGACATTTGCTGGGTGAGTTAAATGGGCTTGGCCCAAAGATTTGACATCTTCTGGGCTACCGAAGGGCACATAACTTATAATCAAAAGTTGAATATAGTAATGACCAGTCGCGATTGTACATAGTACATGTAGCCGATTTCAATGAGCAAAAGGACCAGGCAAAAATCCAAAAGTGGAAAAAATGTTCCAATGCTGCTGTTAAGAGGCTAATCCGACGTATTTTGTGACGAGAAATCGAATGGTGCAAACCGCGTTGCTCTCCGACCAATACTTTTGGCTGTAGCCACAATTGAATCATCATTTATGTCAAAATCACGTGCCCAGCAACGGCTCTTACTCCATGGAAACCAAGGAAATTTGCAATTTTTCAACACCTGGAGATGCCTGACCCAATTGCGCATCTTTTGGCACCTTATTGATGTGGGTCAGTGTTCAATTGTACTTTTTACAGCAGACTGTATCAAGTACCTTGTGGTTTTTATATAAAAATGGTGTGGTTTTTCTACATGTAGATAAAGACATTGAGTTTATCTTCGACTTAGAAGTAAGACATTTGCTGGGTGAGTTAAATGGGCTTGGCCCAAAGATTTGACATCTTCTGGGCTACCGAAGGGCACATAACTTATAATCAAAAGTTGAATATAGTAATGACCAGTCGCGATTGTACATAGTACATGTAGCCGATTTCAATTAGCAAAAGGACCAGGCAAAAATCCAAAAGTGGAAAAAATGTTCCAATGCTGCTGGTAAGAGGCTAATCCGACGTATTTTGTGACGAGAAATCGAATGGTGCAAACCGCGTTGCTCTCCGACCAATACTTTTGGCTGTAGCCACAATTGAATCATCATTTATGTCAAAATCACGTGCCCAGCAACGGCTCTTACTCCATGGAAACCAAGGAAATTTGCAATTTTTCAACACCTGGAGATGCCTGACCCAATTGCGCATCTTTTGGCACCTTATTGATGTGGGTCAGTGTTCAATTGTACTTTTTACAGCAGACTGTATCAAGTACCTTGTGTTTTTTATATAAAAATGGTGTGGTTTTTCTACATGTAGATAAAGAGATTAAGTTTATCTTCGACTTAGAAGTAAGACATTTGCTGGGTGAGTTAAATGGGCTTGGCCCAAAGATTTGACATCTTCTGGGCTACCGAAGGGCACATAACTTATAATCAAAAGTTGAATATAGTAATGACCAGTCGCGATTGTACATAGTACATGTAGCCGATTTCAATTAGCAAAAGGACCAGGCAAATATCCAAAAGTGGAAAAAATGTTCCAATGCTGCTGGTAAGAGGCTAATCTGACGTATTTTGTGACGAGAAATCGAATGGTGCAAACCGCGTTGCTCTCCGACCAATACTTTTGGCTGTAGCCACAATTGAATCATCATTTATGTCAAAATCACGTGCCCAGCAACGGCTCTTACTCCATGGAAACCAAGGAAATTTGCAATTTTTCAACAGCTGGAGATGCCTGACCCAATTGCGCATCTTTTGGCACCTTATTGATGTGGGTCAGTGTTCAATTGTACTTTTTACAGCAGACTGTATCAAGTACCTTGTGGTTTTTATATAAAAATGGTGTGGTTTTTCTACATGTAGATAAAGAGATTAAGTTTATCTTCGACTTAGAAGTAAGACATTTGCTGGGTGAGTTAAATGGGCTTGGCCCAAAGATTTGACATCTTCTGGGCTACCGAAGGGCACATAACTTATAATCAAAAGTTGAATATAGTAATGACCAGTCGCGATGGTACATAGTACATGTAGCCGATTTCAATTAGCAAAAGGACCAGGCAAAAATCCAAAAGTAAAAAAAATGCTCCAATCGTGCTGGAAAGAGGCTAATCCGACGTATTTTGTGACGAGAAATCGAATGGTGCAAACCGCGTTGCTCTCCGACCAATACTTTTGGCTGTAGCCACAATTGAATCATTATTTATGTCAAAATCAAGTGCCCAGCAACGGCTCTTACTCCATGGAAACCAAGGAAATTTCCAATTTTTCAACACCTGGAGATGCCTGACCCAATTGCGCATCTTTTGGCACCTTATTGATGTGGGTCAGTGTTCAATTGTACTTTTTACAGCAGACTGTATCAAGTACCTTGTGTTTTTTATATAAAAATGGTGTGGTTTTTCTACATGTAGATAAAGAGATTAAGTTTATCTTCGACTTAGAAGTAAGACATTTGCTGGGTGAGTTAAATGGGCTTGGCCCAAAGATTTGACATCTTCTGGGCTACCGAAGGGCACATAACTTATAATCAAAAGTTGAATATAGTAATGACCAGTCGCGATTGTACATAGTACATGTAGCCGATTTCAATTAGCAAAAGGACCAGGCAAAAATCCAAAAGTGGAAAAAATGTTCCAATGCTGCTGGTAAGAGGCTAATCCGACGTATTTTGTGACGAGAAATCGAATGGTGCAAACCGCGTTGCTCTCCGACCAATACTTTTGGCTGTAGCCACAATTGAATCATCATTTATGTCAAAATCACGTGCCCAGCAACGGCTCTTACTCCATGGAAACCAAGGAAATTTCCAATTTTTCAACAGCTGGAGATGCCTGACCCAATTGCGCATCTTTTGGCACCTTATTGATGTGGGTCAGTGTTCAATTGTACTTTTTACAGCAGACTGTATCAAGTACCTTGTGTTTTTTATATAAAAATGGTGTGGTTTTTCTACATGTAGATAAAGACATTGAGTTTATCTTCGACTTAGAAGTAAGACATTTGCTGGGTGAGTTAAATGGGCTTGGCCCAAAGATTTGACATCTTCTGGGCTACCGAAGGGCACATAACTTATAATCAAAAGTTGAATATAGTAATGACCAGTCGCGATTGTACATAGTACATGTAGCCGATTTCAATTAGGAAAAGGACCAGGCAAAAATCCAAAAGTGGAAAAAATGTTCCAATGCTGCTGGTAAGAGGCTAATCCGACGTATTTTGTGACGAGAAATCGAATGGTGCAAACCGCGTTGCTCTCCGAGCAATACTTTTGGCTGTAGCCACAATTGAATCATCATTTATGTCAAAATCACGTGCCCAGCAACGGCTCTTACTCCATGGAAACCAAGGAAATTTGCAATTTTTCAACACCTGGAGATGCCTGACCCAATTCCGCATCTTTTGGCACCTTATTGATGTGGGTCAGTGTTCAATTGTATTTTTTACAGCAGACTGTATCAAGTACCTTGTGGTTTTTATATAAAAATGGTGTGGTTTTTCTACATGTAGATAAAGAGATTAAGATTATCTTCGACTTAGAAGTAAGACATTTGCTGGGTGAGTTAAATGGGCTTGGCCCAAAGATTTGACATCTTCTGGGATACCGAAGGGCACATAACTTATAATCAAAAGTTGAATATAGTAATGACCAGTCGCGATGGTACATAGTACATGTAGCCGATTTCAATTAGCAAAAGGACCAGGCAAAAATCCAAAAGTAAAAAAAATGCTCCAATCGTGCTGGTAAGAGGCTAATCCGACGTATTTTGTGACGAGAAATCGAATGGTGCAAACCGCGTTGCTCTCCGAGCAATACTTTTGGCTGTAGCCACAATTGAATCATCATTTATGTCAAAATCACGTGCCCAGCAACGGCTCTTACTCCATGGAAACCAAGGAAATTTCCAATTTTTCAACAGCTGCAGATGCCTGACCCAATTGCGCATCTTTTGGCACCTTATTGATGTGGGTCAGTGTTCAATTGTACTTTTTACAGCAGACTGTATCAAGTACCTTGTGGTTTTTATATAAAAATGGTGTGGTTTTTCTACATGTAGATAAAGAGATTAAGTTTATCTTCGACTTAGAAGTAAGACATTTGCTGGGTGAGTTAAATGGGCTTGGCCCAAAGATTTGACATCTTCTGGGCTACCGAAGGGCACATAACTTATAATCAAAAGATGAATATAGTAATGACCAGTCGCGATTGTACATAGTACATGTAGCCGATTTCAATTAGCAAAAGGACCAGGCAAATATCCAAAAGTGGAAAAAATGTTCCAATGCTGCTGGTAAGAGGCTAATCCGACGTATTTTGTGACGAGAAATCGAATGGTGCAAACCGCGTTGCTCTCCGAGCAATACTTTTGGCTGTAGCCACAATTGAATCATCAATTATGTCAAAATCAAGTGCCCAGCAACGGCTCTTACTCCATGGAAACCAAGGAAATTTGCAATTTTTCAACAGCTGGAGATGCCTGACCCAATTGCGCATCTTTTGGCACCTTATTGATGTGGGTCAGTGTTCAATTGTACTTTTTACAGCAGACTGTATCAAGTACCTTGTGGTTTTTATATAAAAATGGTGTGGTTTTTCTACATGTAGATAAAGACATTGAGTTTATCTTCGACTTAGAAGTAAGACATTTGCTGGGTGAGTTAAATGGGCTTGGCCCAAAGATTTGACATCTTCTGGGCTACCGAAGGGCACATAACTTATAATCAAAAGTTGAATATAGTAATGACCAGTCGCGATTGTACATAGTACATGTAGCCGATTTCAATGAGCAAAAGGACCAGGCAAAAATCCAAAAGTGGAAAAAATGTTCCAATGCTGCTGGTAAGAGGCTAATCCGACGTATTTTGTGACGAGAAATCGAATGGTGCAAACCGCGTTGCTCTCCGACCAATACTTTTGGCTGTAGCCACAATTGAATCATCATTTATGTCAAAATCACGTGCCCAGCAACGGCTCTTACTCCATGGAAACCAAGGAAATTTGCCATTTTTCAACACCTGGAGATGCCTGACCCAATTGCGCATCTTTTGGCACCTTATTGATGTGGGTCAGTGTTCAATTGTACTTTTTACAGCAGACTGTATCAAGTACCTTGTGTTTTTTTATATAAAAATGGTGTGGTTTTTCTACATGTAGATAAAGAGATTAAGTTTATCTTCGACTTAGAAGTAAGACATTTGCTGGGTGAGTTAAATGGGCTTGGCCCAAAGATTTGACATCTTCTGGGCTACCGAAGGGCACATAACTTATAATCAAAAGTTGAATATAGTAATGACCAGTCGCGATTGTACATAGTGCATGTAGCCGATTTCAATTAGCAAAAGGACCAGGCAAATATCCAAAAGTGGAAAAAATGTTCCAATGCTGCTGGTAAGAGGCTAATCTGACGTATTTTGTGACGAGAAATCGAATGGTGCAAACCGCGTTGCTCTCCGACCAATACTTTTGGCTGTAGCCACAATTGAATCATCATTTATGTCAAAATCACGTGCCCAGCAACGGCTCTTACTCCATGGAAACCAAGGAAATTTGCAATTTTTCAACAGCTGGAGATGCCTGACCCAATTGCGCATCTTTTGGCACCTTATTGATGTGGGTCAGTGTTCAATTGTACTTTTTACAGCAGACTGTATCAAGTACCTTGTGGTTTTTATATAAAAATGGTGTGGTTTTTCTACATGTAGATAAAGAGATTAAGTTTATCTTCGACTTAGAAGTAAGACATTTGCTGGGTGAGTTAAATGGGCTTGGCCCAAAGATTTGACATCTTCTGGGCTACCGAAGGGCACATAACTTATAATCAAAAGTTGAATATAGTAATGACCAGTCGCGATGGTACATAGTACATGTAGCCGATTTCAATTAGCAAAAGGACCAGGCAAAAATCCAAAAGTAAAAAAAATGCTCCAATCGTGCTGGAAAGAAGCTAATCCGACGTATTTTGTGACGAGAAATCGAATGGTGCAAACCGCGTTGCTCTCCGACCAATACTTTTGGCTGTAGCCACAATTGAATCATCATTTATGTCAAAATCACGTGCCCAGCAACGGCTCTTACTCCATGGAAACCAAGGAAATTTCCAATTTTTCAACAGCTGGAGATGCCTGACCCAATTGCGCATCTTTTGGCACCTTATTGATGTGGGTCAGTGTTCAATTGTACTTTTTACAGCAGACTGTATCAAGTACCTTGTGTTTTTTATATAAAAATGGTGTGGTTTTTCTACATGTAGATAAAGAGATTAAGTTTATCTTCGACTTAGAAGTAAGACATTTGCTGGGTGAGTTAAATGGGCTTGGCCCAAAGATTTGACATCTTCTGGGCTACCGAAGGGCACATAACTTATAATCAAAAGTTGAATATAGTAATGACCAGTCGCGATTGTACATAGTACATGTAGCCGATTTCAATTAGCAAAAGGACCAGGCAAAAATCCAAAAGTGGAAAAAATGTTCCAATGCTGCTGGTAAGAGGCTAATCCGACGTATTTTGTGACGAGAAATCGAATGGTGCAAACCGCGTTGCTCTCCGACCAATACTTTTGGTTGTAGCCACAATTGAATCATCATTTATGTCAAAATCACGTGCCCAGCAACGGCTCTTACTCCATGGAAACCAAGGAAATTTGCAATTTTTCAACAGCTGGAGATGCCTGACCCAATTGCGCATCTTTTGGCACCTTATTGATGTGGGTCAGTGTTCAATTGTACTTTTTACAGCAGACTGTATCAAGTACCTTGTGTTTTTTATATAAAAATGGTGTGGTTTTTCTACATGTAGATAAAGACATTGAGTTTACCTTCGACTTAGAAGTAAGACATTTGCTGGGTGAGTTAAATGGGCTTGGCCCAAAGATTTGACATCTTCTGGGCTACCGAAGGGCACATAACTTATAATCAAAAGTTGAATATAGTAATGACCAGTCGCGATTGTACATAGTACATGTAGCCGATTTCAATTAGCAAAAGGACCAGGCAAAAATCCAAAAGTGGAAAAAATGTTCCAATGCTGCTGGTAAGAGGCTAATCCGACGTATTTTGTGACGAGAAATCGAATGGTGCAAACCGCGTTGCTCTCCGACCAATACTTTTGGCTGTAGCCACAATTGAATCATCATTTATGTCAAAATCACGTGCCCAGCAACGGCTCTTACTCCATGGAAACCAAGGAAATTTGCAATTTTTCAACACCTGGAGATGCCTGACCCAATTGCGCATCTTTTGGCACCTTATTGATGTGGGTCAGTGTTCAATTGTATTTTTTACAGCAGACTGTATCAAGTACCTTGTGGTTTTTATATAAAAATGGTGTGGTTTTTCTACATGTAGATAAAGAGATTAAGATTATCTTCGACTTAGAAGTAAGACATTTGCTGGGTGAGTTAAATGGGCTTGGCCCAAAGATTTGACATCTTCTGGGCTACCGAAGGGCACATAACTTATAATCAAAAGTTGAATATAGTAATGACCAGTCGCGATGGTACATAGTACATGTAGCCGATTTCAATTAGCAAAAGGACCAGGCAAAAATCCAAAAGTAAAAAAAATGCTCCAATCGTGCTGGTAAGAGGCTAATCCGACGTATTTTGTGACGAGAAATCGAATGGTGCAAACCGCGTTGCTCTCCGAGCAATACTTTTGGCTGTAGCCACAATTGAATCATCATTTATGTCAAAATCACGTGCCCAGCAACGGCTCTTACTCCATGGAAACCAAGGAAATTTGCAATTTTTCAACAGCTGGAGATGCCTGACCCAATTGCGCATCTTTTGGCACCTTATTGATGTGGGTCAGTGTTCAATTGTACTTTTTACAGCAGACTGTATCAAGTACCTTGTGGTTTTTATATAAAAATGGTGTGGTTTTTCTACATGTAGATAAAGAGATTAAGTTTATCTTCGACTTAGAAGTAAGACATTTGCTGGGTGAGTTAAATGGGCTTGGCCCAAAGATTTGACATCTTCTGGGCTACCGAAGGGCACATAACTTATAATCAAAAGATGAATATAGTAATGACCAGTCGCGATTGTACATAGTACATGTAGCCGATTTCAATTAGCAAAAGGACCAGGCAAATATCCAAAAGTGGAAAAAATGTTCCAATGCTGCTGGTAAGAGGCTAATCCGACGTATTTTGTGACGAGAAATCGAATGGTGCAAACCGCGTTGCTCTCCGAGCAATACTTTTGGCTGTAGCCACAATTGAATCATCAATTATGTCAAAATCAAGTGCCCAGCAACGGCTCTTACTCCATGGAAACCAAGGAAATTTGCAATTTTTCAACACCTGGAGATGCCTGACCCAATTGCGCATCTTTTGGCACCTTATTGATGTGGGTCAGTGTTCAATTGTACTTTTTACAGCAGACTGTATCAAGTACCTTGTGGTTTTTATATAAAAATGGTGTGGTTTTTCTACATGTAGATAAAGAGATTAAGTTTATCTTCGACTTAGAAGTAAGACATTTGCTGGGTGAGTTAAATGGGCTTGGCCCAAAGATTTGACATCTTCTGGGCTACCGAAGGGCACATAACTTATAATCAAAAGTTGAATATAGTAATGACCAGTCGCGATGGTACATAGTACATGTAGCCGATTTCAATTAGCAAAAGGACCAGGCAAAAATCCAAAAGTAAAAAAAATGCTCCAATCGTGCTGGTAAGAGGCTAATCCGACGTATTTTGTGACGAGAAATCGAATGGTGCAAACCGCGTTGCTCTCCGACCAATACTTTTGGCTGTAGCCACAATTGAATCATCATTTATGTCAAAATCACGTGCCCAGCAACGGCTCTTACTCCATGGAAACCAAGGAAATTTGCAATTTTTCAACAGCTGGAGATGCCTGACCCAATTGCGCATCTTTTGGCACCTTATTGATGTGGGTCAGTGTTCAATTGTACTTTTTACAGCAGACTGTATCAAGTACCTTGTGGTTTTTATATAAAAATGGTGTGGTTTTTCTACATGTAGATAAAGAGATTAAGTTTATCTTCGACTTAGAAGTAAGACATTTGCTGGGTGAGTTAAATGGGCTTGGCCCAAAGATTTGACATCTTCTGGGCTACCGAAGGGCACATAACTTATAATCAAAAGTTGAATATAGTAATGACCAGTCGCGATGGTACATAGTACATGTAGCCGATTTCAATTAGCAAAAGGACCAGGCAAAAATCCAAAAGTAAAAAAAATGCTCCAATCGTGCTGGTAAGAGGCTAATCCGACGTATTTTGTGACGAGAAATCGAATGGTGCAAACCGCGTTGCTCTCCGACCAATACTTTTGGCTGTAGCCACAATTGAATCATCATTTATGTCAAAATCACGTGCCCAGCAACGGCTCTTACTCCATGGAAACCAAGGAAATTTGCAATTTTTCAACAGCTGGAGATGCCTGACCCAATTGCGCATCTTTTGGCACCTTATTGATGTGGGTCAGTGTTCAATTGTACTTTTTACAGCAGACTGTATCAAGTACCTTGTGGTTTTTATATAAAAATGGTGTGGTTTTTCTACATGTAGATAAAGAGATTAAGATTATCTTCGACTTAGAAGTAAGACATTTGCTGGGTGAGTTAAATGGGCTTGGCCCAAAGATTTGACATCTTCTGGGCTACCGAAGGGCACATAACTTATAATCAAAAGATGAATATAGTAATGACCAGTCGCGATTGTACATAGAACATGTAGCCGATTTCAATTAGCAAAAGGACCAAGCAAATATCCAAAAGTGGAAAAAATGTTCCAATGCTGCTGGTAAGAGGCTAATCCGACGTATTTTGTGACGAGAAATCGAATGGTGCAAACCGCGTTGCTCTCCGAGCAATACTTTTGGCTGTAGCCACAATTGAATCATCAATTATGTCAAAATCACGTGCCCAGCAACGGCTCTTACTCCATGGAAACCAAGGAAATTTACAATTTTTCAACACCTGGAGATGCCTGGCCCAATTGCGCATCTTTTGGCACCTTATTGATGTGGGTCAGTGTTCAATTGTACTTTTTACAGCAGACTGTATCAAGTACCTTGTGTTTTTTATATAAAAATGGTGTGGTTTTTCTACATGTAGATAAAGACATTGAGTTTATCTTCGACTTAGAAGTAAGACATTTGCTGGGTGAGTTAAATGGGCTTGGCCCAAAGATTTGACGTCTTCTGGGCTACCGAAGGGCACATAACTTATAATCAAAAGTTGAATGTAGTAATGACCAGTCGCGATGGTACATAGTACATGTAGCCGATTTCAATTAGCAAAAGGACCAGGCAAAAATCCAAAAGTAAAAAAAATGCTCCAATCGTGCTGGTAAGAGGCTAATCCGACGTATTTTGTGACGAGAAATCGAATGGTGCAAACCGCGTTGCTCTCCGACCAATACTTTTGGCTGTAGCCACAATTGAATCATCATTTATGTCAAAATCACGTGCCCAGCAACGGCTCTTACTCCATGGAAACCAAGGAAATTTGCAATTTTTCAACAGCTGGAGATGCCTGACCCAATTGCGCATCTTTTGGCACCTTATTGATGTGGGTCAGTGTTCAATTGTACTTTTTACAGCAGACTGTATCAAGTACCTTGTGTTTTTTATATAAAAATGGTGTGGTTTTTCTACATGTAGATAAAGACATTGAGTTTATCTTCGACTTAGAAGTAAGACATTTGCTGGGTGAGTTAAATGGGCTTGGCCCAAAGATTTGACATCTTCTGGGCTACCGAAGGGCACATAACTTATAATCAAAAGTTGAATATAGTAATGACCAGTCGCGATTGTACATAGTACATGTAGCCGATTTCAATGAGCAAAAGGACCAGGCAAAAATCCAAAAGTGGAAAAAATGTTCCAATGCTGCTGTTAAGAGGCTAATCCGACGTATTTTGTGACGAGAAATCGAATGGTGCAAACCGCGTTGCTCTCCGACCAATACTTTTGGCTGTAGCCACAATTGAATCATCATTTATGTCAAAATCACGTGCCCAGCAACGGCTCTTACTCCATGGAAACCAAGGAAATTTGCAATTTTTCAACACCTGGAGATGCCTGACCCAATTGCGCATCTTTTGGCACCTTATTGATGTGGGTCAGTGTTCAATTGTACTTTTTACAGCAGACTGTATCAAGTACCTTGTGGTTTTTATATAAAAATGGTGTGGTTTTTCTACATGTAGATAAAGACATTGAGTTTATCTTCGACTTAGAAGTAAGACATTTGCTGGGTGAGTTAAATGGGCTTGGCCCAAAGATTTGACATCTTCTGGGCTACCGAAGGGCACATAACTTATAATCAAAAGTTGAATATAGTAATGACCAGTCGCGATTGTACATAGTACATGTAGCCGATTTCAATTAGCAAAAGGACCCAGGCAAATATCCAAAAGTGGAAAAAATGTTCCAATGCTGCTGGTAAGAGGCTAATCCGACGTATTTTGTGACGAGAAATCGAATGGTGCAAACAGCGTTGCTCTCCGAGCAATACTTTTGGCTGTAGCCACAATTGAATCATCAATTATGTCAAAATCACGTGCCCAGCAACGGCTCTTACTCCATGGAAACCAAGGAAATTTACAATTTTTCAACACCTGGAGATGCCTTGCCCAATTGCGCATCTTTTGGCACCTTATTGATGTGGGTCAGTGTTCAATTGTACTTTTTACAGCAGACTGTATCAAGTACCTTGTGTTTTTTATATAAAAATGGTGTGGTTTTTCTACATGTAGATAAAGACATTGAGTTTATCTTCGACTTAGAAGTAAGACATTTGCTGGGTGAGTTAAATGGGCTTGGCCCAAAGATTTGACATCTTCTGGGCTACCGAAGGGCACATAACTTATAATCAAAAGTTGAATATAGTAATGACCAGTCGCGATTGTACATAGTACATGTAGCCGATTTCAATTAGCAAAAGGACCAGGCAAAAATCCAAAAGTGGAAAAAACGTTCCAATGCTGCTGGTAAGAGGCTAATCCGACGTATTTTGTGACGAGAAATCGAATGGTGCAAACCGCGTTGCTCTCCGACCAATACTTTTGGCTGTAGCCACAATTGAATCATCATTTATGTCAAAATCACGTGCCCAGCAACGGCTCTTACTCCATGGAAACCAAGGAAATTTGCAATTTTTCAACACCTGGAGATGCCTGACCCAATTGCGCATCTTTTGGCACCTTATTGATGTGGGTCAGTGTTCAATTGTACTTTTTACAGCAGACTGTATCAAGTACCTTGTGTTTTTTATATAAAAATGGTGTGGTTTTTCTACATGTAGATAAAGAGATTAAGTTTATCTTCGACTTAGAAGTAAGACATTTGCTGGGTGAGTTAAATGGGCTTGGCCCAAAGATTTGACATCTTCTGGGCTACCGAAGGGCACATAACTTATAATCAAAAGTTGAATATAGTAATGACCAGTCGCGATTGTACATAGTACATGTAGCCGATTTCAATTAGCAAAAGGACCAGGCAAAAATCCAAAAGTGGAAAAAATGTTCCAATGCTGCTGGTAAGAGGCTAATCCGACGTATTTTGTGACGAGAAATCGAATGGTGCAAACCGCGTTGCTCTCCGACCAATACTTTTGGCTGTAGCCACAATTGAATCATCATTTATGTCAAAATCACGTGCCCAGCAACGGCTCTTACTCCATGGAAACCAAGGAAATTTGCAATTTTTCAACACCTGGAGATGCCTGACCCAATTGCGCATCTTTTGGCACCTTATTGATGTGGGTCAGTGTTCAATTGTACTTTTTACAGCAGACTGTATCAAGTACCTTGTGTTTTTTATATAAAAATGGTGTGGTTTTTCTACATGTAGATAAAGAGATTAAGTTTATCTTCGACTTAGAAGTAAGACATTTGCTGGGTGAGTTAAATGGGCTTGGCCCAAAGATTTGACATCTTCTGGGCTACCGAAGGGCACATAACTTATAATCAAAAGTTGAATATAGTAATGACCAGTCGCGATTGTACATAGTACATGTAGCCGATTTCAATTAGCAAAAGGACCAGGCAAATATCCAAAAGTGGAAAAAATGTTCCAATGCTGCTGGTAAGAGGCTAATCTGACGTATTTTGTGACGAGAAATCGAATGGTGCAAACCGCGTTGCTCTCCGACCAATACTTTTGGCTGTAGCCACAATTGAATCATCATTTATGTCAAAATCACGTGCCCAGCAACGGCTCTTACTCCATGGAAACCAAGGAAATTTGCAATTTTTCAACACCTGGAGATGCCTGACCCAATTGCGCATCTTTTGGCACCTTATTGATGTGGGTCAGTGTTCAATTGTATTTTTTACAGCAGACTGTATCAAGTACCTTGTGGTTTTTATATAAAAATGGTGTGGTTTTTCTACATGTAGATAAAGAGATTAAGATTATCTTCGACTTAGAAGTAAGACATTTGCTGGGTGAGTTAAATGGGCTTGGCCCAAAGATTTGACATCTTCTGGGCTACCGAAGGGCACATAACTTATAATCAAAAGATGAATATAGTAATGACCAGTCGCGATTGTACATAGTACATGTAGCCGATTTCAATTAGCAAAAGGACCAGGCAAATATCCAAAAGTGGAAAAAATGTTCCAATGCTGCTGGTAAGAGGCTAATCCGACGTATTTTGTGACGAGAAATCGAATGGTGCAAACAGCGTTGCTCTCCGAGCAATACTTTTGGCTGTAGCCACAATTGAATCATCAATTATGTCAAAATCACGTGCCCAGCAACGGCTCTTACTCCATGGAAACCAAGGAAATTTACAATTTTCCAACACCTGGAGATGCCTTGCCCAATTGCGCATCTTTTGGCACCTTATTGATGTGGGTCAGTGTTCAATTGTACTTTTTACAGCAGACTGTATCAAGTACCTTGTGTTTTTTATATAAAAATGGTGTGGTTTTTCTACATGTAGATAAAGACATTGAGTTTATCTTCGACTTAGAAGTAAGACATTTGCTGGGTGAGTTAAATGGGCTTGGCCCAAAGATTTGACATCTTCTGGGCTACCGAAGGGCACATAACTTATAATCAAAAGTTGAATATAGTAATGACCAGTCGCGATTGTACATAGTACATGTAGCCGATTTCAATTAGCAAAAGGACCAGGCAAAAATCCAAAAGTGGAAAAAATGTTCCAATGCTGCTGGTAAGAGGCTAATCCGACGTATTTTGGGACGAGAAATCGAATGGTGCAAACCCCGCGTTGCTCTCCGACCAATACTTTTGGCTGTAGCCACAATTGAATCATCATTTATGTCAAAATCACGTGCCCAGCAACGGCTCTTACTCCATGGAAACCAAGGAAATTTGCAATTTTTCAACACCTGGAGATGCCTGACCCAATTGCGCATCTTTTGGCACCTTATTGATGTGGGTCAGTGTTCAATTGTACTTTTTACAGCAGACTGTATCAAGTACCTTGTGTTTTTTATATAAAAATGGTGTGGTTTTTCTACATGTAGATAAAGAGATTAAGTTTATCTTCGACTTAGAAGTAAGACATTTGCTGGGTGAGTTAAATGGGCTTGGCCCAAAGATTTGACATCTTCTGGGCTACCGAAGGGCACATAACTTATAATCAAAAGTTGAATATAGTAATGACCAGTCGCGATTGTACATAGTACATGTAGCCGATTTCAATTAGCAAAAGGACCAGGCAAAAATCCAAAAGTAAAAAAAAATGCTCCAATCGTGCTGGTAAGAGGCTAATCCGACGTATTTTGTGACGAGAAATCGAATGGTGCAAACCGCGTTGCTCTCCGACCAATACTTTTGGCTGTAGCCACAATTGAATCATCATTTATGTCAAAATCACGTGCCCAGCAACGGCTCTTACTCCATGGAAACCAAGGAAATTTCCAATTTTTCAACAGCTGGAGATGCCTGACCCAATTGCGCATCTTTTGGCACCTTATTGATGTGGGTCAGTGTTCAATTGTACTTTTTACAGCAGACTGTATCAAGTACCTTGTGTTTTTTATATAAAAATGGTGTGGTTTTTCTACATGTAGATAAAGACATTGAGTTTATCTTCGACTTAGAAGTAAGACATTTGCTGGGTGAGTTAAATGGGCTTGGCCCAAAGATTTGACATCTTCTGGGCTACCGAAGGGCACATAACTTATAATCAAAAGTTGAATATAGTAATGACCAGTCGCGATTGTACATAGTACATGTAGCCGATTTCAATGAGCAAAAGGACCAGGCAAAAATCCAAAAGTGGAAAAAATGTTCCAATGCTGCTGGTAAGAGGCTAATCCGACGTATTTTGTGACGAGAAATCGAATGGTGCAAACCGCGTTGCTCTCCGACCAATACTTTTGGCTGTAGCCACAATTGAATCATCATTTATGTCAAAATCACGTGCCCAGCAACGGCTCTTACTCCATGGAAACCAAGGAAATTTCCAATTTTTCAACACATGGAGATGCCTGACCCAATTGCGCATCTTTTGGCACCTTATTGATGTGGGTCAGTGTTCAATTGTACTTTTTACAGCAGACTGTATCAAGTACCTTGTGTTTTTTATATAAAAATGGTGTGGTTTTTCTACATGTAGATAAAGACATTGAGTTTATCTTCGACTTAGAAGTAAGACATTTGCTGGGTGAGTTAAATGGGCTTGGCCCAAAGATTTGACGTCTTCTGGGCTACCAAAGGGCACATAACTTATAATCAAAAGTTGAATATAGTAATGACCAGTCGCGATGGTACATAGTACATGTAGCCGATTTCAATTAGCAAAAGGACCAGGCAAAAATCCAAAAGTGGAAAAAATGTTCGAATGCTGCTGGTAAGAGGCTAATCCGACGTATTTTGTGACGAGAAATCGAATGGTGCAAACCGCGTTGCTCTCCGACCAATACTTTTGGCTGTAGCCACAATTGAATCATCATTTATGTCAAAATCACGTGCCCAGCAACGGCTCTTACTCCATGGAAACCAAGGAAATTTGCAATTTTTCAACAGCTGGAGATGCCTGACCCAATTGCGCATCTTTTGGCACCTTATTGATGTGGGTCAGTGTTCAATTGTACTTTTTACAGCAGACTGTATCAAGTACCTTGTGTTTTTGATATAAAAATGGTGTGGTTTTTCTACATGTAGATAAAGACATTGAGTTTATCTTCGACTTAGAAGTAAGACATTTGCTGGGTGAGTTAAATGGGCTTGGCCCAAAGATTTGACGTCTTCTGGGCTACCGAAGGGCACATAACTTATAATCAAAAGTTGAATATAGTAATGACCAGTCGCGATTGTACATGGTACATGTAGCCGATTTCAATTAGCAAAAAGACCAGGCAAAAATCCAAAAGTGGAAAAAATGCTCCAATGCTGCTGGTAAGAGGCTAATCCGACGTATTTTGTGACGAGAAATCGAATGGTGCAAACCGCGTTGCTCTCCGACCAATACTTTTGGCTGTAGCCACAATTGAATCATCATTTATGTCAAAATCACGTGCCCAGCAACGGCTCTTACTCCATGGAAACCAAGGAAATTTGCAATTTTTCAACAGCTGGAGATGCCTGACCCAATTGCGCATCTTTTGGCACCTTATTGATGTGGGTCAGTGTTCAATTGTACTTTTTACAGCAGACTGTATCAAGTACCTTGTGTTTTTTATATAAAAATGGTGTGGTTTTTCTACATGTAGATAAAGACATTGAGTTTATCTTCGACTTAGAAGCAAGACATTTGCTGGGTGAGTTAAATGGGCTTGGCCCAAAGATTTGACGTCTTCTGGGCTACCGAAGGGCACATAACTTATAATGAAAAGTTGAATATAGTAATGACCAGTCGCGATTGTACATAGTACATGTAGCCGATTTCAAATAGCAAAAGGACCAGGCAAAAATCCAAAAGTGGAAAAAATGTTCCAATGCTGCTGGTAAGAGGCTAATCCGACGTATTTTGTGACGAGAAATCGAATGGTGCAAACCGCGTTGCTCTCCAACCAATACTTTTGGCTGTAGCCACAATTGAATGATCATTTATGTCAAAATCACGTGCCCAGCAACGGCTCTTACTCCATGGAAACCAAGGAAATTTGCAATTTTTCAACAGCTGGAGATGCCTGACCCAATTGCGCATCTTTTGGCACCTTATTGATGTGGGTCAGTGTTCAATTGTACTTTTTACAGCAGACTGTATCAAGTACCTTGTGTTTTTTATATAAAAATGGTGTGGTTTTTCTACATGTAGATAAAGACATTGAGTTTATCTTCGACTTAGAAGTAAGACATTTGCTGGGTGAGTTAAATGGGCTTGGCCCAAAGATTTGACGTCTTCTGGGCTACCGAAGGGCACATAACTTATAATCAAAAGTTGAATATAGTAATGACCAGTCGCGATGGTACATAGTACATGTAGCCGATTTCAATTAGCAAAAGGACCAGGCAAAAATCCAAAAGTGGAAAAAATGTTCGAATGCTGCTGGTAAGAGGCTAATCCGACGTATTTTGTGACGAGAAATCGAATGGTGCAAACCGCGTTGCTCTCCGACCAATACTTTTGGCTGTAGCCACAATTGAATCATCATTTATGTCAAAATCACGTGCCCAGCAACGGCTCTTACTCCATGGAAACCAAGGAAATTTGCAATTTTTCAACAGCTGGAGATGCCTGACCCAATTGCGCATCTTTTGGCACCTTATTGATGTGGGTCAGTGTTCAATTGTACTTTTTACAGCAGACTGTATCAAGTACCTTGTGTTTTTGATATAAAAATGGTGTGGTTTTTCTACATGTAGATAAAGACATTGAGTTTATCTTCGACTTAGAAGTAAGACATTTGCTGGGTGAGTTAAATGGGCTTGGCCCAAAGATTTGACGTCTTCTGGGCTACCGAAGGGCACATAACTTATAATCAAAAGTTGAATATAGTAATGACCAGTCGCGATGGTACATAGTACATGTAGCCGATTTCAATTAGCAAAAGGACCAGGCAAAAATCCAAAAGTGGAAAAAATGCTCCAATGCTGCTGGTAAGAGGCTAATCCGACGTATTTTGTGACGAGAAATCGAATGGTGCAAACCGCGTTGCTCTCCGACCAATACTTTTGGCTGTAGCCACAATTGAATCATCATTTATGTCAAAATCACGTGCCCAGCAACGGCTCTTACTCCATGGAAACCAAGGAAATTTGCAATTTTTCAACACCTGGAGATGCCTGACCCAATTGCGCATCTTTTGGCACCTTATTCATGTGGGTCAGTGTTCAATTGTACTTTTTACAGCAGACTGTATCAAGTACCTTGTGTTTTTTATATAAAAATGGTGTGGTTTTTCTACATGTAGATAAAGACCATTGAGTTTATCTTCGACTTAGAAGTAAGACATTTGCTGGGTGAGTTAAATGGGCTTGGCCCAAAGATTTGACGTCTTCTGGGCTACCGAAGGGCACATAACTTATAATCAAAAGTTGAATATAGTAATGACCAGTCGCGATGGTACATAGTACATGTAGCCGATTTCAATTAGCAAAAGGACCAGGCAAAAATCCAAAAGTGGAATGTTCCAATGCTGCTGGTAAGAGGCTAATCCGACGTATTTTGTGACGAGAAATCGAATGGTGCAAACCGCGT
Organism: Liolophura sinensis; assembly: GCF_032854445.1. Classification (NCBI taxonomy): domain Eukaryota; kingdom Metazoa; phylum Mollusca; class Polyplacophora; order Chitonida; family Chitonidae; genus Liolophura; species Liolophura sinensis. Next base: position 19,795 of record NW_027018173.1, on the reverse strand, counting down.
TGCTCTCCGACCAATACTTTTGGCTGTAGCCACAATTGAATCATCATTTATGTCAAAATCACGTGCCCAGCAACGGCTCTTACTCCATGGAAACCAAGGAAATTTGCAATTTTTCAACAGCTGGAGATGCCTGACCCAATTGCGCATCTTTTGGCACCTTATTGATGTGGGTCAGTGTTCAATTGTACTTTTTACAGCAGACTGTATCAAGTACCTTGTGTTTTTTATATAAAAATGGTGTGGTTTTTCTACATGTAGATAAAGAGATTGAGTTTATCTTCGACTTAGAAGTAAGACATTTGCTGGGTGAGTTAAATGGGCTTGGCCCAAAGATTTGACGTCTTCTGGGCTACCGAAGGGCACATAACTTATAATCAAAAGTTGAATATAGTAATGACCAGTCGCGATGGTACATAGTACATGTAGCCGATTTCAATTAGCAAAAGGACCAGGCAAAAATCCAAAAGTGGAAAAAATGTTCCAATGCTGCTGGTAAGAGGCTAATCCGACGTATTTTGTGACGAGAAATCGAATGGTGCAAACCGCGTTGCTCTCCGACCAATACTTTTGGCTGTAGCCACAATTGAATCATCATTTATGTCAAAATCACGTGCCCAGCAACGGCTCTTACTCCATGGAAACCAAGGAAATTTCCAATTTTTCAACAGCTGGAGATGCCTGACCCAATTGCGCATCTTTTGGCACCTTATTGATGTGGGTCAGTGTTCAATTGTACTTTTTACAGCAGACTGTATCAAGTACCTTGTGTTTTTTATATAAAAATGGTGTGGTTTTTCTACATTTAGATAAAGAGATTAAGTTTATCTTCGACTTAGAAGTAAGACATTTGCTGGGTGAGTTAAATGGGCTTGGCCCAAAGATTTGACGTCTTCTGGGCTACCGAAGGGCACATAACTTATAATCAAAAGTTGAATATAGTAATGACCAGTCGCGATTGTACATAGTACATGTAGCAGATTTCAATTAGCAAAAGGACCAGGCAAAAATCCAAAAGTGGAAAAAATGTTCGAATGCTGCTGGTAAGAGGCTAATCCGACGTATTTTGTGACGAGAAATCGAATGGTGCAAACCGCGTTGCTCAATACTTTTGGCTGTAGCCACAATTGAATGATCATTTATGTCAAAATCACGTGCCCAGCAACGGCTCTTACTCCATGGAAACCAAGGAAATTTGCAATTTTTCAACAGCTGGAGATGCCTGACCCAATTGCGCATCTTTTGGCACCTTATTGATGTGGGTCAGTGTTCAATTGTACTTTTTACAGCAGACTGTATCAAGTACCTTGTGATTTTTATATAAAAATGGTGTGGTTTTTCTACATGTAGATAAAGACATTGAGTTTATCTTCGACTTAGAAGTAAGACATTTGCTGGGTGAGTTAAATGGGCTTGGCCCAAAGATTTGACATCTTCTGGGCTACCGAAGGGCACACAACTTATAATCAAAAGTTAAATATAGTAATGACCAGTCGCGATGGTACATAGTACATGTAGCCGATTTCAATTAGCAAAAGGACCAGGCAAAAATCCAAAAGTGGAAAAAATGTTCCAATGCTGCTGGTAAGAGGCTAATCCGACGTATTTTGTGACGAGAAATCGAATGGTGCAAACCGCGTTGCTCTCCGACCAATACTTTTGGCTGTAGCCACAATTGAATCATCATTTATGTCAAAATCACGTGCCCAGCAACGGCTCTTACTCCATGGAAACCAAGGAAATTTGCAATTTTTCAACAGCTGGAGATGCCTGACCCAATTGCGCATCTTTTGGCACCTTATTGATGTGGGTCAGTGTTCAATTGTACTTTTTACAGCAGACTGTATCAAGTACCTTGTGTTTTTTATATAAAAATGGTGTGGTTTTTCTACATGTAGATAAAGAGATTAAGTTTATCTTCGACTTAGAAGTAAGACATTTGCTGGGTGAGTTAAATGGGCTTGGCCCAAAGATTTGACGTCTTCTGGGCTACCGAAGGGCACATAACTTATAATCAAAAGTTGAATATAGTAATGACCAGTCGCGATTGTACATAGTACATGTAGCCGATTTCAAATAGCAAAAGGACCAGGCAAAAATCCAAAAGTGGAAAAAATGTTCCAATGCTGCTGGTAAGAGGCTAATCCGACGTATTTTGTGACGAGAAATCGAATGGTGCAAACCGCGTTGCTCTCCGACCAATACTTTTGGCTGTAGCCACAATTGAATCATCATTTATGTCAAAATCACGTGCCCAGCAACGGCTCTTACTCCATGGAAACCAAGGAAATTTGCAATTTTTCAACAGCTGGAGATGCCTGACCCAATTGCGCATCTTTTGGCACCTTATTGATGTGGGTCAGTGTTCAATTGTACTTTTTACAGCAGACTGTATCAAGTACCTTGTGTTTTTGATATAAAAATGGTGTGGTTTTTCTACATGTAGATAAAGACATTGAGTTTATCTTCGACTTAGAAGTAAGACATTTGCTGGGTGAGTTAAATGGGCTTGGCCCAAAGATTTGACGTCTTCTGGGCTACCGAAGGGCACATAACTTATAATCAAAAGTTGAATATAGTAATGACCAGTCGCGATGGTACATAGTACATGTAGCCGATTTCAATTAGCAAAAGGACCAGGCAAAAATCCAAAAGTGGAAAAAATGTTCCAATGCTGCTGGTAAGAGGCTAATCCGACGTATTTTGTGACGAGAAATCGAATGGTGCAAACCGCGTTGCTCTCCGACCAATACTTTTGGCTGTAGCCACAATTGAATCATCATTTATGTCAAAATCACGTGCCCAGCAACGGCTCTTACTCCATGGAAACCAAGGAAATTTCCAATTTTTCAACAGCTGGAGATGCCTGACCCAATTGCGCATCTTTTGGCACCTTATTGATGTGGGTCAGTGTTCAATTGTACTTTTTACAGCAGACTGTATCAAGTACCTTGTGTTTTTTATATAAAAATGGTGTGGTTTTTCTACATTTAGATAAAGAGATTAAGTTTATCTTCGACTTAGAAGTAAGACATTTGCTGGGTGAGTTAAATGGGCTTGGCCCAAAGATTTGACGTCTTCTGGGCTACCGAAGGGCACATAACTTATAATCAAAAGTTGAATATAGTAATGACCAGTCGCGATTGTACATAGTACATGTAGCAGATTTCAATTAGCAAAAGGACCAGGCAAAAATCCAAAAGTGGAAAAAATGTTCGAATGCTGCTGGTAAGAGGCTAATCCGACGTATTTTGTGACGAGAAATCGAATGGTGCAAACCGCGTTGCTCTCCGACCAATACTTTTGGCTGTAGCCACAATTGAATGATCATTTATGTCAAAATCACGTGCCCAGCAACGGCTCTTACTCCATGGAAACCAAGGAAATTTGCAATTTTTCAACAGCTGGAGATGCCTGACCCAATTGCGCATCTTTTGGCACCTTATTGATGTGGGTCAGTGTTCAATTGTACTTTTTACAGCAGACTGTATCAAGTACCTTGTGTTTTTTATATAAAAATGGTGTGGTTTTTCTACATGTAGATAAAGACATTGAGTTTATCTTCGACTTAGAAGTAAGACATTTGCTGGGTGAGTTAAATGGGCTTGGCCCAAAGATTTGACATCTTCTGGGCTACCGAAGGGCACACAACTTATAATCAAAAGTTGAATATAGTAATGACCAGTCGCGATGGTACATAGTACATGTAGCCGATTTCAATTAGCAAAAGGACCAGGCAAAAATCCAAAAGTGGAAAAAATGTTCCAATGCTGCTGGTAAGAGGCTAATCCGACGTATTTTGTGACGAGAAATCGAATGGTGCAAACCGCGTTGCTCTCCGACCAATACTTTTGGCTGTAGCCACAATTGAATCATCATTTATGTCAAAATCACGTGCCCAGCAACGGCTCTTACTCCATGGAAACCAAGGAAATTTGCAATTTTTCAACAGCTGGAGATGCCTGACCCAATTGCGCATCTTTTGGCACCTTATTGATGTGGGTCAGTGTTCAATTGTACTTTTTACAGCAGACTGTATCAAGTACCTTGTGTTTTTTATATAAAAATGGTGTGGTTTTTCTACATGTAGATAAAGAGATTAAGTTTATCTTCGACTTAGAAGTAAGACATTTGCTGGGTGAGTTAAATGGGCTTGGCCCAAAGATTTGACGTCTTCTGGGCTACCGAAGGGCACATAACTTATAATCAAAAGTTGAATATAGTAATGACCAGTCGCGATTGTACATAGTACATGTAGCCGATTTCAAATAGCAAAAGGACCAGGCAAAAATCCAAAAGTGGAAAAAATGTTCCAATGCTGCTGGTAAGAGGCTAATCCGACGTATTTTGTGACGAGAAATCGAATGGTGCAAACCGCGTTGCTCTCCGACCAATACTTTTGGCTGTAGCCACAATTGAATCATCATTTATGTCAAAATCACGTGCCCAGCAACGGCTCTTACTCCATGGAAACCAAGGAAATTTGCAATTTTTCAACAGCTGGAGATGCCTGACCCAATTGCGCATCTTTTGGCACCTTATTGATGTGGGTCAGTGTTCAATTGTACTTTTTACAGCAGACTGTATCAAGTACCTTGTGTTTTTGATATAAAAATGGTGTGGTTTTTCTACATGTAGATAAAGACATTGAGTTTATCTTCGACTTAGAAGTAAGACATTTGCTGGGTGAGTTAAATGGGCTTGGCCCAAAGATTTGACGTCTTCTGGGCTACCGAAGGGCACATAACTTATAATCAAAAGTTGAATATAGTAATGACCAGTCGCGATGGTACATAGTACATGTAGCCGATTTCAATTAGCAAAAGGACCAGGCAAAAATCCAAAAGTGGAAAAAATGTTCCAATGCTGCTGGTAAGAGGCTAATCCGACGTATTTTGTGACGAGAAATCGAATGGTGCAAACCGCGTTGCTCTCCGACCAATACTTTTGGCTGTAGCCACAATTGAATCATCATTTATGTCAAAATCACGTGCCCAGCAACGGCTCTTACTCCATGGAAACCAAGGAAATTTCCAATTTTTCAACAGCTGGAGATGCCTGACCCAATTGCGCATCTTTTGGCACCTTATTGATGTGGGTCAGTGTTCAATTGTACTTTTTACAGCAGACTGTATCAAGTACCTTGTGTTTTTTATATAAAAATGGTGTGGTTTTTCTACATTTAGATAAAGAGATTAAGTTTATCTTCGACTTAGAAGTAAGACATTTGCTGGGTGAGTTAAATGGGCTTGGCCCAAAGATTTGACGTCTTCTGGGCTACCGAAGGGCACATAACTTATAATCAAAAGTTGAATATAGTAATGACCAGTCGCGATTGTACATAGTACATGTAGCAGATTTCAATTAGCAAAAGGACCAGGCAAAAATCCAAAAGTGGAAAAAATGTTCGAATGCTGCTGGTAAGAGGCTAATCCGACGTATTTTGTGACGAGAAATCGAATGGTGCAAACCGCGTTGCTCTCCGACCAATACTTTTGGCTGTAGCCACAATTGAATCATCATTTATGTCAAAATCACGTGCCCAGCAACGGCTCTTACTCCATGGAAACCAAGGAAATTTGCAATTTTTCAACAGCTGGAGATGCCTGACCCAATTGCGCATCTTTTGGCACCTTATTGATGTGGGTCAGTGTTCAATTGTACTTTTTACAGCAGACTGTATCAAGTACCTTGTGTTTTTTATATAAAAATGGTGTGGTTTTTCTACATGTAGATAAAGACATTGAGTTTATCTTCGACTTAGAAGTAAGACATTTGCTGGGTGAGTTAAATGGGCTTGGCCCAAAGATTTGACATCTTCTGGGCTACCGAAGGGCACACAACTTATAATCAAAAGTTGAATATAGTAATGACCAGTCGCGATGGTACATAGTACATGTAGCCGATTTCAATTAGCAAAAGGACCAGGCAAAAATCCAAAAGTGGAAAAAATGTTCCAATGCTGCTGGTAAGAGGCTAATCCGACGTATTTTGTGACGAGAAATCGAATGGTGCAAACCGCGTTGCTCTCCGACCAATACTTTTGGCTGTAGCCACAATTGAATCATCATTTATGTCAAAATCACGTGCCCAGCAACGGCTCTTACTCCATGGAAACCAAGGAAATTTGCAATTTTTCAACAGCTGGAGATGCCTGACCCAATTGCGCATCTTTTGGCACCTTATTGATGTGGGTCAGTGTTCAATTGTACTTTTTACAGCAGACTGTATCAAGTACCTTGTGTTTTTTATATAAAAATGGTGTGGTTTTTCTACATGTAGATAAAGAGATTAAGTTTATCTTCGACTTAGAAGTAAGACATTTGCTGGGTGAGTTAAATGGGCTTGGCCCAAAGATTTGACGTCTTCTGGTCTACCGAAGGGCACATAACTTATAATCAAAAGTTGAATATAGTAATGACCAGTCGCGATTGTACATAGTACATGTAGCCGATTTCAATTAGCAAAAGGACCAGGCAAAAATCCAAAAGTGGAAAAAATGTTCCAATGCTGCTGGTAAGAGGCTAATCCGACGTATTTTGTGACGAGAAATCGAATGGTGCAAACCGCGTTGCTCTCCGACCAATACTTTTTGCTGTAGCCACAATTGAATCATCATTTATGTCAAAATCACGTGCCCAGCAACGGCTCTTACTCCATGGAAACCAAGGAAATTTGCAATTTTTCAACAGCTGGAGATGCCTGACCCAATTGCGCATCTTTTGGCACCTTATTGATGTGGGTCAGTGTTCAATTGTACTTTTTACAGCAGACTGTATCAAGTACCTTGTGTTTTTTATATAAAAATGGTGTGGTTTTTCTACATGTAGATAAAGACATTGAGTTTATCTTCGACTTAGAAGTAAGACATTTGCTGGGTGAGTTAAATGGGCTTGGCCCAAAGATTTTGACGTCTTCTGGGCTACCGAAGGGCACATAACTTATAATCAAAAGTTGAATATAGTAATGACCAGTCGCGATTGTACATAGTACATGTAGCCGATTTCAAATAGCAAAAGGACCAGGCAAAAATCCAAAAGTGGAAAAAATGTTCCAATGCTGCTGGTAAGAGGCTAATCCGACGTATTTTGTGACGAGAAATCGAATGGTGCAAACCGCGTTGCTCTCCGACCAATACTTTTGGCTGTAGCCACAATTGAATCATCATTTATGTCAAAATCACGTGCCCAGCAACGGCTCTTACTCCATGGAAACCAAGGAAATTTGCAATTTTTCAACAGCTGGAGATGCCTGACCCAATTGCGCATCTTTTGGCACCTTATTGATGTGGGTCAGTGTTCAATTGTACTTTTTACAGCAGACTGTATCAAGTACCTTGTGTTTTTGATATAAAAATGGTGTGGTTTTTCTACATGTAGATAAAGACATTGAGTTTATCTTCGACTTAGAAGTAAGACATTTGCTGGGTGAGTTAAATGGGCTTGGCCCAAAGATTTGACGTCTTCTGGGCTACCGAAGGGCACATAACTTATAATCAAAAGTTGAATATAGTAATGACCAGTCGCGATGGTACATAGTACATGTAGCCGATTTCAATTAGCAAAAGGACCAGGCAAAAATCCAAAAGTGGAAAAAATGTTCCAATGCTGCTGGTAAGAGGCTAATCCGACGTATTTTGTGACGAGAAATCGAATGGTGCAAACCGCGTTGCTCTCCGACCAATACTTTTGGCTGTAGCCACAATTGAATCATCATTTATGTCAAAATCACGTGCCCAGCAACGGCTCTTACTCCATGGAAACCAAGGAAATTTCCAATTTTTCAACAGCTGGAGATGCCTGACCCAATTGCGCATCTTTTGGCACCTTATTGATGTGGGTCAGTGTTCAATTGTACTTTTTACAGCAGACTGTATCAAGTACCTTGTGTTTTTTATATAAAAATGGTGTGGTTTTTCTACATTTAGATAAAGAGATTAAGTTTATCTTCGACTTAGAAGTAAGACATTTGCTGGGTGAGTTAAATGGGCTTGGCCCAAAGATTTGACGTCTTCTGGGCTACCGAAGGGCACATAACTTATAATCAAAAGTTGAATATAGTAATGACCAGTCGCGATTGTACATAGTACATGTAGCAGATTTCAATTAGCAAAAGGACCAGGCAAAAATCCAAAAGTGGAAAAAATGTTCGAATGCTGCTGGTAAGAGGCTAATCCGACGTATTTTGTGACGAGAAATCGAATGGTGCAAACCGCGTTGCTCTCCGACCAATACTTTTGGCTGTAGCCACAATTGAATCATCATTTATGTCAAAATCACGTGCCCAGCAACGGCTCTTACTCCATGGAAACCAAGGAAATTTGCAATTTTTCAACAGCTGGAGATGCCTGACCCAATTGCGCATCTTTTGGCACCTTATTGATGTGGGTCAGTGTTCAATTGTACTTTTTACAGCAGACTGTATCAAGTACCTTGTGTTTTTTATATAAAAATGGTGTGGTTTTTCTACATGTAGATAAAGACATTGAGTTTATCTTCGACTTAGAAGTAAGACATTTGCTGGGTGAGTTAAATGGGCTTGGCCCAAAGATTTGACATCTTCTGGGCTACCGAAGGGCACACAACTTATAATCAAAAGTTGAATATAGTAATGACCAGTCGCGATGGTACATAGTACATGTAGCCGATTTCAATTAGCAAAAGGACCAGGCAAAAATCCAAAAGTGGAAAAAATGTTCCAATGCTGCTGGTAAGAGGCTAATCCGACGTATTTTGTGACGAGAAATCGAATGGTGCAAACCGCGTTGCTCTCCGACCAATACTTTTGGCTGTAGCCACAATTGAATCATCATTTATGTCAAAATCACGTGCCCAGCAACGGCTCTTACTCCATGGAAACCAAGGAAATTTGCAATTTTTCAACACCTGGAGATGCCTGACCCAATTGCGCATCTTTTGGCACCTTATTCATGTGGGTCAGTGTTCAATTGTACTTTTTACAGCAGACTGTATCAAGTACCTTGTGTTTTTTATATAAAAATGGTGTGGTTTTTCTACATGTAGATAAAGAGATTAAGTTTATCTTCGACTTAGAAGTAAGACATTTGCTGGGTGAGTTAAATGGGCTTGGCCCAAAGATTTGACATCTTCTGGGCTACCGAAGGGCACATAACTTATAATCAAAAGTTGAATATAGTAATGACCAGTCGCGATTGTACATAGTACATGTAGCCGATTTCAATTAGCAAAAGGACCAGGCAAAAATCCAAAAGTAAAAAAAATGCTCCAATCGTGCTGGTAAGAGGCTAATCCGACGTATTTTGTGACGAGAAATCGAATGGTGCAAACCGCGTTGCTCTCCGACCAATACTTTTGGCTGTAGCCACAATTGAATCATCATTTATGTCAAAATCACGTGCCCAGCAACGGCTCTTACTCCATGGAAACCAAGGAAATTTCCAATTTTTCAACAGCTGGAGATGCCTGACCCAATTGCGCATCTTTTGGCACCTTATTGATGTGGGTCAGTGTTCAATTGTACTTTTTACAGCAGACTGTATCAAGTACCTTGTGTTTTTTATATAAAAATGGTGTGGTTTTTCTACATGTAGATAAAGACATTGAGTTTATCTTCGACTTAGAAGTAAGACATTTGCTGGGTGAGTTAAATGGGCTTGGCCCAAAGATTTGACATCTTCTGGGCTACCGAAGGGCACATAACTTATAATCAAAAGTTGAATATAGTAATGACCAGTCGCGATTGTACATAGTACATGTAGCCGATTTCAATGAGCAAAAGGACCAGGCAAAAATCCAAAAGTGGAAAAAATGTTCCAATGCTGCTGGTAAGAGGCTAATCCGACGTATTTTGTGACGAGAAATCGAATGGTGCAAACCGCGTTGCTCTCCGACCAATACTTTTGGCTGTAGCCACAATTGAATCATCATTTATGTCAAAATCACGTGCCCAGCAACGGCTCTTACTCCATGGAAACCAAGGAAATTTCCAATTTTTCAACACATGGAGATGCCTGACCCAATTGCGCATCTTTTGGCACCTTATTGATGTGGGTCAGTGTTCAATTGTACTTTTTACAGCAGACTGTATCAAGTACCTTGTGTTTTTTATATAAAAATGGTGTGGTTTTTCTACATGTAGATAAAGACATTGAGTTTATCTTCGACTTAGAAGTAAGACATTTGCTGGGTGAGTTAAATGGGCTTGGCCCAAAGATTTGACGTCTTCTGGGCTACCAAAGGGCACATAACTTATAATCAAAAGTTGAATATAGTAATGACCAGTCGCGATGGTACATAGTACATGTAGCCGATTTCAATTAGCAAAAGGACCAGGCAAAAATCCAAAAGTGGAAAAAATGTTCGAATGCTGCTGGTAAGAGGCTAATCCGACGTATTTTGTGACGAGAAATCGAATGGTGCAAACCGCGTTGCTCTCCGACCAATACTTTTGGCTGTAGCCACAATTGAATCATCATTTATGTCAAAATCACGTGCCCAGCAACGGCTCTTACTCCATGGAAACCAAGGAAATTTGCAATTTTTCAACACCTGGAGATGCCTGACCCAATTGCGCATCTTTTGGCACCTTATTGATGTGGGTCAGTGTTCAATTGTACTTTTTACAGCAGACTGTATCAAGTACCTTGTGTTTTTGATATAAAAATGGTGTGGTTTTTCTACATGTAGATAAAGACATTGAGTTTATCTTCGACTTAGAAGTAAGACATTTGCTGGGTGAGTTAAATGGGCTTGGCCCAAAGATTTGACGTCTTCTGGGCTACCGAAGGGCACATAACTTATAATCAAAAGTTGAATATAGTAATGACCAGTCGCGATTGTACATAGTACATGTAGCCGATTTCAATTAGCAAAAGGACCAGGCAAAAAATCCAAAAGTGGAAAAAATGCTCCAATGCTGCTGGTAAGAGGCTAATCCGACGTATTTTGTGACGAGAAATCGAATGGTGCAAACCGCGTTGCTCTCCGACCAATACTTTTGGCTGTAGCCACAATTGAATGATCATTTATGTCAAAATCACGTGCCCAGCAACGGCTCTTACTCCATGGAAACCAAGGAAATTTGCAATTTTTCAACAGCTGGAGATGCCTGACCCAATTGCGCATCTTTTGGCACCTTATTGATGTGGGTAGTGTTCAATTGTACTTTTTACAGCAGACTGTATCAAGTACCTTGTGTTTTTTATATAAAAATGGTGTGGTTTTTCTACATGTAGATAAAGAGATTAAGTTTATCTTCGACTTAGAAGTAAGACATTTGCTGGGTGAGTTAAATGGGCTTGGCCCAAAGATTTGACGTCTTCTGGGCTACCGAAGGGCACATAACTTATAATCAAAAGTTGAATATAGTAATGACCAGTCGCGATTGTACATAGTACATGTAGCCGATTTCAAATAGCAAAAGGACCAGGCAAAAATCCAAAAGTGGAAAAAATGTTCCAATGCTGCTGGTAAGAGGCTAATCCGACGTATTTTGTGACGAGAAATCGAATGGTGCAAACCGCGTTGCTCTCCAACCAATACTTTTGGCTGTAGCCACAATTGAATGATCATTTATGTCAAAATCACGTGCCCAGCAACGGCTCTTACTCCATGGAAACCAAGGAAATTTGCAATTTTTCAACAGCTGGAGATGCCTGACCCAATTGCGCATCTTTTGGCACCTTATTGATGTGGGTCAGTGTTCAATTGTACTTTTTACAGCAGACTGTATCAAGTACCTTGTGTTTTTTATATAAAAATGGTGTGGTTTTTCTACATGTAGATAAAGACATTGAGTTTATCTTCGACTTAGAAGTAAGACATTTGCTGGGTAGTTAAATGGGCTTGGCCCAAAGATTTGACATCTTCTGGGCTACCGAAGGGCACACAACTTATAATCAAAAGTTGAATATAGTAATGACCAGTCGCGATGGTACATAGTACATGTAGCCGATTTCAATTAGCAAAAGGACCAGGCAAAAATCCAAAAGTGGAAAAAATGTTCCAATACTGCTGGTAAGAGGCTAATGCGACGTATTTTGTGACGAGAAAGCGAATGGTGCAAACCGCGTTGCTCTCCGACCAATACTTTTGGCTGTAGCCACAATTGAATCATCATTTATGTCAAAATCACGTGCCCAGCAACGGCTCTTACTCCATGGAAACCAAGGAAATTTCCAATTTTTCAACACATGGAGATGCCTGACCCAATTGCGCATCTTTTGGCACCTTATTGATGTGGGTCAGTGTTCAATTGTACTTTTTACAGCAGACTGTATCAAGTACCTTGTGTTTTTTATATAAAAATGGTGTGGTTTTTCTACATGTAGATAAAGACATTGAGTTTATCTTCGACTTAGAAGTAAGACATTTGCTGGGTGAGTTAAATGGGCTTGGCCCAAAGATTTGACGTCTTCTGGGCTACCGAAGGGCACATAACTTATAATCAAAAGTTGAATATAGTAATGACCAGTCGCGATGGTACATAGTACATGTAGCCGATTTCAATTAGCAAAAGGACCAGGCAAAAATCCAAAAGTGGAAAAAATGTTCCAATGCTGCTGGTAAGAGGCTAATCCGACGTATTTTGTGACGAGAAATCGAATGGTGCAAACCGCGTTGCTCTCCGACCAATACTTTTGGCTGTAGCCACAATTGAATGATCATTTATGTCAAAATCACGTGCCCAGCAACGGCTCTTACTCCATGGAAACCAAGGAAATTTGCAATTTTTCAACAGCTGGAGATGCCTGACCCAATTGCGCATCTTTTGGCACCTTATTGATGTGGGTCAGTGTTCATTGTACTTTTTACAGCAGACTGTATCAAGTACCTTGTGTTTTTTGATATAAAAATGGTGTGGTTTTTCTACATGTAGATAAAGACATTGAGTTTATCTTCGACTTAGAAGTAAGACATTTGCTGGGTGAGTTAAATGGGCTTGGCCCAAAGATTTGACGTCTTCTGGGCTACCGAAGGGCACATAACTTATAATCAAAAGTTGAATATAGTAATGACCAGTCGCGATGGTACATAGTACATGTAGCCGATTTCAATTAGCAAAAGGACCAGGCAAAAATCCAAAAGTGGAAAAAATGCTCCAATGCTGCTGGTAAGAGGCTAATCCGACGTATTTTTGTGACGAGAAATCGAATGGTGCAAACCGCGTTGCTCTCCAACCAATACTTTTGGCTGTAGCCACAATTGAATCATCATTTATGTCAAAATCACGTGCCCAGCAACGGCTCTTACTCCATGGAAACCAAGGAAATTTGCAATTTTCAACAGCTGAGATGCCTGACCCAATTGCGCATCTTTTGGCACCTTATTGATGTGGGTCAGTGTTCATTGTACTTTTTACAGCAGACTGTATCAAGTACCTTGTGTTTTTTATATAAAAATGGTGTGGTTTTTCTACATGTAGATAAAGACATTGAGTTTATCTTCGACTTAGAAGTAAGACATTTGCTGGGTGAGTTAAATGGGCTTGGCCCAAAGATTTGACGTCTTCTGGCTACCGAAGGGCACATAACTTATAATCAAAAGTTGAATATAGTAATTGACCAGTCGCGATGGTACATAGTACATGTAGCCGATTTCAATTAGCAAAAGGACCAGGCAAAAATCCAAAAGTGGAAAAAATGTTCCAATGCTGCTGGTAAGAGGGCTAATCCGACGTATTTTTGTGACGAGAAATCGAATGGTGCAAACCGCGTTGCTCTCCGACCAATACTTTTGGCTGTAGCCACAATTGAATCATCATTTATGTCAAAATCACGTGCCCAGCAACGGCTCTTACTCCATGGAAACCAAGGAAATTTCCAATTTTTCAACACATGGAGATGCCTGACCCAATTGCGCATCTTTTGGCACCTTATTGATGTGGGTCAGTGTTCAATTGTACTTTTTACAGGCAGACTGTATCAAGTACCTTGTGTTTTTTATATAAAAATGGTGTGGTTTTTCTACATGTAGATAAAGACATTGAGTTTATCTTCGACTTAGAAGTAAGACATTTGCTGGGTGAGTTAAATGGGCTTGGCCCAAAGATTTGACGTCTTCTGGGCTACCGAAGGGCACATAACTTATAATCAAAAGTTGAATATAGTAATGACCAGTCGCGATGGTACATAGTACATGTAGCCGATTTCAATTAGCAAAAGGACCAGGCAAAAATCCAAAAGTGGAAAAAAATGCTCCAATGCTGCTGGTAAGAGGCTAATCCGACGTATTTTGTGACGAGAAATCGAATGGTGCAAACCGCGTTGCTCTCCGACCAATACTTTTGGCTGTAGCCACAATTGAATCATCATTTATGTCAAAATCACGTGCCCAGCAACGGCTCTTACTCCATGGAAACCAAGGAAATTTGCAATTTTTCAACAGCTGGAGATGCCTGACCCAATTGCGCATCTTTTGGCACCTTATTGATGTGGGTCAGTGTTCAATTGTACTTTTTACAGCAGACTGTATCAAGTACCTTGTGTTTTTGATATAAAAATGGTGTGGTTTTTCTACATGTAGATAAAGACATTGAGTTTATCTTCGACTTAGAAGTAAGACATTTGCTGGGTGAGTTAAATGGGCTTGGCCAAAGATTTGACGTCTTCTGGGCTACCGAAGGGCACATAACTTATAATCAAAAGTTGAATATAGTAATGACCAGTCGCGATGGTACATAGTACATGTAGCCGATTTCATTAGCAAAAGGACCAGGCAAAAATCCAAAAAGTGGAAAAAATGCTCCAATGCTGCTGGTAAGAGGCTAATCGACGTATTTTGTGACGAGAAATCGAATGGTGCAACCGCGTTGCTCTCCGACCAAGACTTTTGGCTGTAGCCACAATTGAATCATCATTTATGTCAAAATCACGTGCCCAGCAACGGCTCTTACTCCATGGAAACCAAGGAAATTTGCAATTTTTCAACAGCTGAGATGCCTGACCCAGTTGCGCATCTTTTGGCACCTTATTGATGTGGGTCAGTGTTCAATTGTACTTTTTACAGCAGACTGTATCAAGTACCTTGTGTTTTTTATATAAAAATGGTGTGGTTTTTCTACATTTAGATAAAGAGATTAAGTTTATCTTCGACTTAGAAGTAAGACATTTGCTGGGTGAGTTAAATGGGCTTGGCCCAAAGATTTGACGTCTTCTGGGCTACCGAAGGGCACATAACTTATAATCAAAAGTTGAATATAGTAATGACCAGTCGCGATTGTACATAGTACATGTAGCCGATTTCAATTAGCAAAAGGACCAGGCAAAAATCCAAAAGTGGAAAAAATGTTCGAATGCTGCTGGTAAGAGGCTAATCCGACGTATTTTGTGACGAGAAATCGAATGGTGCAAACCGCGTTGCTCTCCGACCAATACTTTTGGCTGTAGCCACAATTGAATCATCATTTATGTCAAAATCACGTGCCCAGCAACGCTCTTACTCCATGGAAACCAAGGAAATTTCCAATTTTTCAACAGCTGGAGATGCCTGACCCAATTGCGCATCTTTTGGCACCTTATTGATGTGGGTCAGTGTTCAATTGTACTTTTTACAGCAGACTGTATCAAGTACCTTGTGTTTTTTTATATAAAAATGGTGTGGTTTTTCTACATGTAGATAAAGAGATTAAGTTTATCTTCGACTTAGAAGTAAGGACATTTGCTGGGTGAGTTAAATGGGCTTGGCCCAAAGATTTGGACATCTTCTGGGCTACCGAAGGGCACACAACTTATAATCAAAAGTTGAATATAGTAATGACCAGTCGCGATGGTACATAGTACATGTAGCCGATTTCAATTAGCAAAAGGACCAGGCAAAAATCCAAAAGTGGAAAAAATGCTCCAATGCTGCTGGTAAGAGGCTAATCCGACGTATTTTGTGACGAGAAATCGAATGGTGCAAACCGCGTTGCTCTCCGACCAAGACTTTTGGCTGTAGCCACAATTGAATCATCATTTATGTCAAAATCACGTGCCCAGCAACGGCTCTTACTCCATGGAAACCAAGGAAATTTGCAATTTTTCAACAGCTGGAGATGCCTGACCCAATTGCGCATCTTTTGGCACCTATTGATGTGGGTCAGTGTTCAATTGTACTTTTTACAGCAGACTGTATCAAGTACCTTGTGTTTTTTATATAAAAATGGTGTGGTTTTCTACATGTAGATAAAGACATTGAGTTTATCTTCGACTTAGAAGTAAGACATTTGCTGGGTGAGTTAAATGGGCTTGGCCCAAAGATTTGACGTCTTCTGGCTACCGAAGGGCACATAACTTATAATCAAAAGTTTGAATATAGTAATGACCAGTCGCGATGGTACATAGTACATGTAGCCGATTTCAATTAGCAAAAGGACCAGGCAAAAATCCAAAAGTGGAAAAAATGCTCCAATGCTGCTGGTAAGAGGCTAATCCGACGTATTTTGTGACGAGAAATCGAATGGTAGCAAACCGCGTTGCTCTCCGACCAATACTTTTGGCTGTAGCCACAATTGAATCATCATTTATGTCAAAATCACGTGCCCAGCAACGGCTCTTACTCCATGGAAACCAAGGAAATTTCCAATTTTTCAACACATGGAGATGCCTGACCCAATTGCGCATCTTTTGGCACCTTATTGATGTGGGTCAGTGTTCAATTGTACTTTTACAGCAGACTGTATCAAGTACCTTGTGTTTTTTATATAAAAATGGTGTGGTTTTTCTACATGTAGATAAAGACATTGAGTTTATCTTCGACTTAGAAGTAAGACATTTGCTGGGTGAGTTAAATGGGCTTGGCCCAAAGATTTGACGTCTTCTGGGCTACCGAAGGGCACATAACTTATAATCAAAAGTTGAATATAGTAATGACCAGTCGCGATGGTACATAGTACATGTAGCCGATTTCAATTAGCAAAAGGACCAGGCAAAATCCAAAAGTGGAAAAAATGTTCCAATGCTGCTGGTAAGAGGCTAATCCGACGTATTTTGTGACGAGAAATCGAATGGTGCAAACCGCGTTGCTCTCCGACCAATACTTTTGGCTGTAGCCACAATTGAATCATCATTTATGTCAAAATCACGTGCCCAGCAACGGCTCTTACTCCATGGAAACCAAGGAAATTTGCAATTTTTCAACAGCTGGAGATGCCTGACCCAATTGCGCATCTTTTGGCACCTTATTGAGTGGGTCAGTGTTCAATTGTACTTTTTACAGCAGACTGTATCAAGTACCTTGTGTTTTTTATATAAAAATGGTGTGGTTTTTCTACATGTAGATAAAGAGATTAAGTTTATCTTCGACTTAGAAGTAAGACATTTGCTGGGTGAGTTAAATGGGCTTGGCCCAAAGATTTGACGTCTTCTGGGCTACCGAAGGGCACATAACTTATAATCAAAAGTTGAATATAGTAATGACCAGTCGCGATTGTACATAGTACATGTAGCCGATTTCAATTAGCAAAAGGACCAGGCAAAAATCCAAAAGTGAAAAAATGTTCCAATACTGCTGGTAAGAGGCTAATCCGACGTATTTTGTGACGAGAAATCGAATGGTGCAAACCGCGTTGCTCTCCGACCAATACTTTTTGCTGTAGCCACAATTGAATGATCATTTATGTCAAAATCACGTGCCCAGCAACGGCTCTTACTCCATGGAAACCAAGGAAATTTGCAATTTTTCAAGAGCTGGAGACGCCTGACCCAATTGCGCATCTTTTGGCACCTTATTGATGTGGGTCAGTGTTCAATTGTACTTTTTACAGCAGACTGTATCAAGTACCTTGTGTTTTTTATATAAAAATGGTGTGGTTTTTTCTACATGTAGATAAAGACATTGAGTTTATCTTCGACTTAGAAGTAAGACATTTGCTGGGTGAGTTAAATGGGCTTGGCCCAAAGATTTGACGTCTTCTGGGCTACCGAAGGGCACATACTTATAATCAAAAGTTGAATATAGTAATGACCAGTCGCGATGGTACATGGGTACATGTAGCCGATTTCAATTAGCAAAAGGACCAGCAAAAATCCAAAAGTGGAAAAAATGTTCCAATGCTGCTGGTAAGAGGCTAATCCGACGTATTTTGTGACGAGAAATCGAATGGTGCAAACCGCGTTGCTCTCCGACCAATACTTTTGGCTGTAGCCACAATTGAATCATCATTTATGTCAAAATCACGTGCCCAGCAACGGCTCTTACTCCATGGAAACCAAGGAAATTTCCAATTTTTCAACAGCTGGAGATGCCTGACCCAATTGCGCATCTTTTGGCACCTTATTGATGTGGGTCAGTGTTCAATTGTACTTTTTACAGCAGACTGTATCAAGTACCTTGTGTTTTTTTATATAAAAATGGTGTGGTTTTTCTACATGTAGATAAAGACATTAAGTTTATCTTCGACTTAGAAGTAAGACATTTGCTGGGTGAGTTAAATGGGCTTGGCCCAAAGATTTGACGTCTTCTGGGCTACCGAAGGGCACATAACTTATAATCAAAAGTTGAATATAGTAAATGACCAGTCGCGATGGTACATAGTACATGTAGCCGATTTCAATTAGCAAAAGACCAGGCAAAAATCCAAAAGTGGAAAAAATGTTCCAATGCTGCTGGTAAGAGGCTAATCCGACGTATTTTGTGACGAGAAAATCGAATGGTGCAAACCGCGTTGCTCTCCGACCAATACTTTTGGCTGTAGCCACAATTGAATCATCAGTTATGTCAAAATCACGTGCCCAGCAACGGCTCTTACTCATGGAAACCAAGGAAATTTCCAATTTTTCAACACCTGAGATGCCTGACCCAATTGCGCATCTTTTGGCACCTTATTGATGTGGGTCAGTGTTCAATTGTACTTTTTACAGCAGACTGTATCAAGTACCTTGTGTTTTTTATATAAAAATGGTGTGGTTTTTTCTACATGTAGATAAAGACATTGAGTTTATCTTCGACTTAGAAGTAAGACATTTGCTGGGTGAGTTAAATGGGCTTGGCCCAAATATTTGACGTCTTCTGGGCTACCGAAGGGCACATAACTTATAATCAAAAGTTGAATATACTAATGACCAGTCGCGATGGTACATAGTACATGTAGCCGATTTCAATAGCAAAAGGACCAGGCAAAATCCAAAAGTGGAAAAAATGTTCCAATGCTGCTGGTAAGAGGCTAATCCGACGTATTTTGTGACGAGAAATCGAATGGTGCAAACCGCGTTGCTCTCCGACCAATACTTTTGGCTGTAGCCACAATTGAATCATCATTTATGTCAAAATCACGTGCCCAGCAACGGCTCTTACTCCATGGAAACCAAGGAAATTTGCAATTTTTCAACAGCTGGAGATGCCTGACCCAATTGCGCATCTTTTGGCACCTTATTGATGTGGGTCAGTGTTCAATTGTACTTTTTACAGCAGACTGTATCAAGTACCTTGTGGTTTTTATATAAAAATGGTGTGGTTTTTCTACATGTAGATAAAGAGATTAAGTTTATCTTCGACTTAGAAGTAAGACATTTGCTGGTGAGTTAAATGGGCTTGGCCCAAAGATTTGACATCTTCTGGGCTACCGAAGGGCACATAACTTATAATCAAAAGTTTGAATATAGTAATGACCAGTCGCGATGGTACATAGTACATGTAGCCGATTTAACAATTAGCAAAAGGACCAGGCAAAAATCCAAAGTAAAAAAAATGCTCCAATCGTGCTGGTAAGAGGCTAATCGACGTATTTTGTGACGAGAAATCGAATGGTGCAAACCGCGTTGCTCTCCGACCAATACTTTTGGCTGTAGCCACAATTGAATCATCATTTATGTCAAAATCACGTGCCCAGCAACGGCTCT